>NC_037673.1:169703259-169876397 GCF_003255815.1 Theropithecus gelada | reverse complement strand
CGAAGGAAGGAAGGAAGGAAGGAAGGAAGGAAGGAAGGAAGGAAGGAAGGAAGGAAGGAAGGAAGGAAGGGACATGTCTTTGAGCTATGTAGTGGGGCTAGGTGCTAATGAAGTCAGGCGGTCCTGATCCCCTGTGACAGCTGCTCCTTCCCATGTTCTCGGATGGGCCCTCGTGCCCACCAACCATTTGCCTGGTATTGGGAGAAGCTGCTTTGGGACCCTGCAAACCTGTCCTGGTTACAGAGAGAATCACAGCTCACTGGCCACCAGTGCCTGGTGCAGGGAGGCTGGCAGAATGTTCCAGAAAGGACAGTGCAGGGAGGACGACTCAGGAGAACCAGGTTCCAGGCTTGCCACTGGTGAAGCTCACTTGCTATGTGGCTCAAGCAGCTCCTTCTGCCTCTCTGAGCCTCAGTGTCCCCTCTCTGTAAAATGGGGATAGCCAAGGCTGCCTGCCTACTCCACCCAGTCCTCATGTGGTTTCAGGGTGAAAAGGGTGGAGGGCACTGGATTTGTTTGCTGTGTCCGCTGTGACAAACTACCACAAACTGGGTAGCTTCAAACAACCATTTATTATCGAAGCATTCCAGAGACCAGAAGTCCAAAGTCAAAGTGTGGGTGGGGCTGCACTCCCTTTGCAGACTCCAGGGGAAAAGCCTTCCTTCCTCCTCCAGCTTCTGGTGCTTGTTGGCATCCCTTGGCTTGTGGCTGCATCTCTCCAATCCCTGTCTCCAGTCATTATCTCTGCTTCTCCTGTCAGGCTTCTCCTCTCTGTGTCTATTATAAGGACACTTGTCATTGGATTTAGGGACCACACGGATAATCCAGGATGATTGTATCTTAAGATCCTTAACTTAATTACATCTGCAAAGACCGCTTTTCCAAATAAGGTCACATCCACGAGTTTCTGAGATCTGGATGTGGGCATATCTTTTTTTCCGGTGGCGGGGAGCAGTGTCAACACTCAGCCCACTGCAAGCAGCTGGTAAGTCACTTTAGTGAACTTGAGCTGCATCCTATTGCTAAGGGCAGTAGATTTGAGAGTGCATGCCAGCCCAGTGGGTTGGTGACGGTGTCCTGGAGAATAAGAGCACATGATAAAAGAACACCTACGGCCGGGCGCGGTGGCTCACGCCTGTAATCCCAGCACTTTGGGAGGCCGAGGCGGGCGGATCACAAGGTCAGGAGATCGAGACCATGGTGAAACCCCGTCTCTACTAAAAATACAAAAAATTAGCCGGGCGCGGTGGCAGGTGCCTGTAGTCCCAGCTACTTGGGAGGCTGAGGCAGGAGAATGGCAGGAACCCGGGAGGCGGAGCTTGCAGTGAGCCGAGATCGCGCCACTGCATTCCAGCCAGGGGGACAGAGCAAGACTCCGTCTCAAAAAAAAAAAAAAAAGAACACCTACGACCTGCCAGGAAGTGCACTGAGTACTTTGACAATTTATCTCATTTTATCTTCACAGCAAGATACATTTATCTTCCCCTTCATCAGATGGGAAACCTACCTGAGGCTCAGAAGCATGAAGTGACTTGGCCAAGGTCACTCTCATAGTAAGAAGTGGAGCTGGCATTTGAACCCAGGCAGGCTGTGATTTCACAGGCCATGCTCATAACCACTGCTAGCCACTGCCTCCCACAGATACAAGCAGGCCTGAGGTTGGCAGGGAAAGAGGCCACAACTAAGGGCCACATGTGGCAGGAGGCCTCGTAGGCCACATATGTGCATAGTTACAATAATAATGATAACTAATGTTAATAATCACAGTAATAATCACAGCTAATGATGATGACATTAACATTACATGTGGTGGTGTGCTCATGGGAGCTTCCTACAGCCAGACACCGTGCTGTGTGCTTTTAATGTATTATCTCATTTAATCTCACCAGCACTCTGTGAGGAGGAAACTACTATTTTCCCCATATACAGGCTGGCCCCAAAATCCATGGACCGTAATATGACAACCCACAAAAACAAACAACTCACGGGGAGAAGAGAACAGGGTGGAGAAGCCACAAAGCTGGGGCAAATTACTAAAAAGAACTGTGTTTCCGAAGGTCCTGGTTTTCAGCTTGGCCCTTGCCCCTTCACTGAGTAGGACTCCAGCACCCTGCTGTCTGCATCTCACTTCCAGAGAGGGCTCAAGGAAGCCCCAAGTCCAATCTTCCTCCCCCAGACGCCCCAGCTGCAGCAATCCTTGTCCATCAGGCACCCAGGCCACAAGCTCAGGCTCCCCCTCCCTCCCCAATGGTCCCCATCAAGTAGGCAACATCCTGCTGATTTTAACTCCTGCACAGCCCTCAAATACACACCCACCTCCCATTCCTGCACAATGCCCCAGTTCAGGCCTTCACCACCTTGTTCCTGGGCCACTGCCCAAGTCTCCCCTGACTGCTCTCTGGACTTCTGATACCTTTCCAACTCCCCACTCAATAAATCCATTCCCCTCTCTATAGCTGGTGTGAATTCAGGAAAACTGAGTTCCAGCCATGTCATCCTCACACTGATGACCCTTCCAGGTCTGCAGGACCTAGTTCAAACTCTTTAATTACATGTGTAGTACATGCCATTATCACCTGCCACTTCCTCCCTTTTCAGCCTTATCTTCCACCCCTCCTTCAATCATGACTCAACTCCCCAGCACTGACCTGGTTGTAGCTCCCCATCTACAATGTGTTGTTTGCACCTCAGGGCCTTTGCACAGGCAGGTCTCCCTGAAGAAATGCCATTCCCACCTTCCTGGTCTCTCTGTCCCATTTTCCAGCTTGCATACTCTGAGGGTAGGGACTGTGTCTGTCTTGTTCACGGTTTTATCCATACTCTCAGCATAAAGCCTGGGTCATAGGAGGGGATTTTCTTTTCTTTTTTTCTTTCTTTTTTCTGTTGTTGTTGTTTTGAGACGGAGGCTTAGGCTGTCACCCAGGCTGGAATAAAGTGGGGTGATCTTGGCTCACTGCAACCTCCATCTCCTGGGTTCAAGCGATTCTTCTGCCTCAGCTTCCCAAGTAGCTGGGACTACAGGTATGTGCCACCATGCCCAGCTAATTTTTGTATTTTTAGTAGAGACAAGGTTTCACCATGTTTGGCCAGTCTGGTCTCGAACTCCTGACCTCAAGTGATCCACCTGCCTCAGCCTCCCAAAGTGCTGGGATTATAGGTGGGAGCCACAGTGCCTGGCCTTGTGGTTTTTTTTTTTTTTTAATGTTTTAATTAATTGCCAGTATTTCAACGTTGGGTGATTTCATAAAAATTCAACTTCAGGCTTCTCTTGAAGATATTGGGATCTGGCAACCCTGAGCCTGGTCCCTGAATGACAAGAATGGGCTGGGGTGGAGTAGCTGCTGCCCCTTCCACCAGGTCACTGGCTGTCCAGTCCTCACTGGCCCACCCAGCCCACTTCATTCATCTTTGTCACCTGCCTGGCCCCTCTGGTGTTTGAATTTCCAGGTGTCAGACACACCGAATTTAGCTATGAAATCCTTCACTTAGGCACGTACTTATTCAGTCTCCGATATGTGGCATGCCAAATAAGCCGACACTTACATCAAATTAAACCTGCTTTTCTTAGCAAAGAAAGAAACAAGATCGGTCACAAAGAGTCATTTATGCCCATGAGATTTTTAAAAGCACAAGCAGTCCAAAGTCAGCACAGTCATCCTCATAATGAGGACAGAGGGACGGGCCCTCTAAAGCAGCACTTCTCCAACTTTAATGTGCGCAGGAGTCACCTGGGGCGTCTGCTAAACTGCAGGTTCTCATGCAGTGGGTCTGGGACAGGGTGTGAGACCACGTTTCTTACCAGCTCCCAGGGGAGGACAATACTGCTGGTCCCTAGACACACCTTCAGTAGCAAGGCTCTGTGACACCCCTGCAACAAGCTAGAGAGTCCTAACCCCCAGATAGCTCGGCCGTCCCCTGGAGGCAGTGCCACCACCCCTCCTGCCGGGACAGAATGTGTTCCAGGTCATTCAGGTATTCCTGGAATCCACCTCTGGTGTCACCACTGGTGCTGAAGGTAGGAAGCCCTTTGCTTGGAATACCCTGTTGCTTCACTTTGGTCCAGGACAGGGAAACATGGGAAGCAAGGGACACACAGCAAGAGGAGTGGGGTGACGGTGGGGGTGAGGGTGGGGTGGGATGGGGTGGGGTGGGGTGAGAGTTGTGTGAGGATGGGTGGGGTGGCAGGACCCAGCTATTTATGCCTTTACAGGTGCCTTTCCCATTCCCCACTCCCTACCGTCATCGAGTCCCAAAGTGGTTTGTCTCATGGGGTCTAAGATGCTCCCAGAGGGACCAGAAGACCCAGGTTCGAATCAACCTTAGTCACAAATTCCAGATTGCAATTGTGTTGTTTTGAGCAGCCTTCACAGGCAAGCTCATGTTCCCGGCCTGCATATTATTTTTCCAGGCGGCAGGAGGGAAACCCTTTGCCCTCCCGCATCGGGGATCTCAGAGGAAGCAGAAAGAAACTGACACAGGCAGAGCGGGTCCCAGGGGCTTCTCACCCTGAGCCTGTAAACAGGAAGCGCAGCTATACTCTCAGGAACACCCTGGTGTTTGCCGGTTTGTTTTGCAGCCCTTGGGCCCATTCAGATAAACAGGGGAGAGGATTGTCAGAAACTCACCGAGCCCTTCACGGCACTCCCTATCTCGGCAAGGTTTGGTGATACCAAGGCTGCTGGCCAAAGATTTGCATAGGGGGAGGGATGGGGCCCGTGCTATCGGCTGCAGGGAGGGTCCCACCTTCCCCAAATTCCCCTTCTGCCATGCCCTAAAAGAAATATTTCTCGGGGCCATCAAGGGTGGAGAAGCCAACCTGTCCCTGGTGGTTGCAGCCGGTGTAAAGCTGGCTGCAGCAGCGGGCAGGAGGAAACAGGAGACGGGGTGCCAGGCCCGTATCAGGCTGCCTGCTTTCATTATTGTCCTATGTTTTCAAAGTACCAACTCCGAAAACAGGGGGGAGGGTAGAGTTTTGGGACTTGTTCGGCCTAGGTATACATAAACAGCAGCAGACAAAATGTCCTTTATCAGCTATTTCCCAGGAAACAGGGAGAAAATTCTTCTCAGCGCCAGATGATTAAAGAAGAGGCTCACCCTTCTGGGAGACAGCCCTCTCTTTTTCCCTCTCCCCTTTGCGGAACACTAAGTCACTGTTCCAGATACCCACCAGGAAGGTCCCTGTTGGAGAGGAGGCAGCCACAGGGCTGGAGGAGGAGGTCAGCTGCTAAGGGGACCAGCTCACTGCCAGCCAGGGCACAGAAATTCTTTCCCAGGAAAGGGGATGTTATGTAGCCTGCTGGGTAAACTGGAAATTATTAACCACGGGATGAGTAGAATCAAAAGGTTTTGAAAACTGGTTGTTGGCTTTACTGGGAGTTGCAAGTGCGCTAGGGAAAAAAATATTACAAACCTATTTGGAATTTGTTTTCCCCCTGAACCAGGAAGAAGCGTTTATAATAATTCTGTCAAGTAAAGCTCTCCAGTGTTCTTTCCTGCTGGTATGTCAAGGGTGGTTTTGTTATTTCTTCACACAGATGGCCAAGGAAACAATGTATTTTTCCTTTCTTTCTTCCTGGTATTTTTCCCCCCAAAAGAATTTGAGTCTTTCTAAGCTGGCCGTTTCTTATTTTTTTCTTCTCTATTTCTGATTTAGATAAAATGGTGACTTCAAAGGGACTTTGAGACCACTTACATCACAGTAGAGTTTGAGGTTCCCTCTCATCGTAAAAATAATAGGTGCCACCTCCCGCCATGGTCAGTGAGTGTCTGGGTCTGCGTGGGTGCCTCCCAGCAGGGCTTCTCCGAGGCATGTTGTGTGTGCAGACCACTTACGGATCATTAGAAGAGCCTGACTCAGCAGTTCAGGGCCCTCGGGGTCAGCATTTCCGACCACTCCCATGGGACGCCCATGCTGTTGGTTTCTGGGCCACTCATTGAGAAGGAGGGCTTCTTCCCCCAATCTCATCTAATCAACCCTCCTCGCTCGTTGACAGGATTTAATTTATTTTAAAAAGCTGAGGGATTTTCCCTTTGAAAGAGAGGCAGACAGGCCTTAAGCAATCTTTTTTTATTATTATTTTTATTTTTTTATGAGACAGAGTTTTGCTCTTATCGCCCAGTCCGGAGTGCAATGGTGCCATCTTGGCTCACTGCAACCTCTGCCTCCCGGGTCCAAGAGATTCTCCTGCCTCAGCCTCCCAAGTAGCTGGGATTGCAGGCGTGTGCAACCATGCCCAGCTAATTTTTGTATTTTTAGTGAAGACAGGGTTTCACCATGTTGGCCAGGCTGATCTCAAACTCCTGACCTCAAGTGATCCACCCATCTCAGCCTCCCAAAGTGCTGGGATTACAGACGTGAGCCACTGTGCCTGGCCAGCCTAAGCAATATTTAATCTGCCTTTGGAACAGGCGGTGCTGACATGGCAAGGTGATCAGATGTAAGTAAGATACCTGTGGGTACAACAAACCCAGGCTTGCGACGTCTTCCCTGAGCTGTGAAAGAGGGGTGTATAGACTTTGAGTTTTGGAGGCAGAAAGGTAAAAGTTCAAATCCCAGCTCTGCTACTTACTAGCTGGATGGCCCTGGGTAAGTCTTGTCACCTCTCTGAGCCTTAGTAAATGGGGCTATAAAATGGGGGTAAACTCTACCCCCAAGGGTTATGGTACAGAGCAAATGAGAAAACACACATAGAGCACCTTGCATCTGCCCAGCGCCTCATATCTGCACAATAAGTGGTAGCTTTTCATTTACCCAGCAAAGTCAATGAACACCTGCTAATTTCCTGGTCTGTTCTACTCACTAGACATATAAAGGGAAAAAACAGATATGATGGTCAGAATAACGCACCCCAGAGTTGTCCATGTCTTAATCCCTGGAGTTAGTGGATATGTAACCTTACATGGCAAAAGGGATTGTGAGATGCAATTAAGGCTAAGGACCTTGGAATGGGGAGATTATTCTGGATTATGTAAGTGGGTCCAATGTAATCACATGGGAATGAAGGCAAAGAAACTTTCCCGGCTATGGTCAGAGAGAGATGCAATGGCTTCGAAGAAGGAGCAAAAAGCCACAAGCTAAGGAATGTAAGTAGCCTCTAGAAGCTGACAAAAGAAGAAAAAATAGATTCTCCCCTAGAGCTTCCAGAAAGGAATGAAGCTTAGACCTGTGTTGTACTTCTGACCTACAGAACTATAAGATAATATATCTGTATTGTTTTGGCTGGGGGTGCGGTGGTGCATGCCTGTAATCCCAGCACTTTGGGAGGCCAAGGTAGGTGGATCACCTGAGGTCGGGAGTTTGAGACCAGCCTGACCAACATAGAGAAACCCCGTCTCTACTAAAAATACAAACAATTAGCTGGGCATGATGGCACATGCCCGTAATCCCAGCTACTCGGGAGGCTGAGGTAGGAGAATCGCTTGAACCCGGGAGGTAGAGAGGTTGCAGTGAGCCAAGATTGTGCCATTGCACTCCAGCCTGAGCAACGAAAGTGAAACTCCATTTCAAAAAAAATTATATATATATATATATATATGTATGTATTGTTTCAAGCCACAAAATTTGCATTAATTTGTTACAGCAGCAACAGAAAACGTCCAACTGACACGATTTCTGCTCTCACGAAACTCTCATGTGGACAGATGCAGTAATCGGGTAAATGAATAAGTGAGCAAGGAAAGATTGAGTTACACTCCGTGAACACATGCAGTGATGAGACAGAAAATGAGTTGGGGGGAATGGGTGCCCAAAAAGTCCTCTCTGAAGCGCTGGTGTTTCCGCCAAACTTCAATAACAAGCAAGAACAAGGCAGGAAGAAAACAGAGCCACGCAGAGGGCTTGGCAAGTGCAGGGCCAGTAGTAGGAACAAGCTGGGTGTGTTTTCCCGTGGAACGGTGGCCAGTGACAGGGGAGTGGCCTGTGAAGTTGGAAAGGCCTGTGATGGACCAGACCAGGAAGGAGCTGGATTCTAAGTGTGATTTCTATTCTTCTGGTGTATCACCCAGCACATTCTGTATGTCAGAGAAAGTCACCGAGACTTGGCAGAGAGCCAGAGACGTGGCATATCGGTTTGCCTGAGTGCTTTGCTGTAACAAAGCGCCCTAGACTGGGTGGCTTAAACAACAGAAATGTATTGGGATTTTTATCTCAATACATTTTATTCCAAATGTAATATCAAGGTATCCGCAGTGTTGGTCTCTCCTGAGGCTTCGCTTTGGCTTGTAGATAGATGGCTGTCTTCTTCTGGGGTCTTTATGTGCTCTTCCTTCTGTGCGCGTCTGTGTCCCAATCTCCTCCTCTTATAGAGACATCCCTCATGACTGGGTGTGGTGGCTCACGCCTATAATCCCAACACATTGAGAGGCCAAGGTGAGATAATTGCTTGAGCCCAGCAGTTCAAGACCAGCATGGGCAACATAAAGAAAACTCATCCCTATAAAAAATAAAAAATAAAAAGTAGCCAGGTGTGGTGGCATACACCTGTAGTCCCAGCTACTCCAGAGGCTGAGGTGGGAGGATCACTTGAGCCTGGGAAGTGGAGGCTGCAGTGAGCCGTGATTACACCACTGCACTCCAGCCTGGGTGACAGAGTGAGACCCTGTCTCAAAAACAGAATAAAACAAAACACAAAAAACAAAAAAAATCAGTTATGTTGGTCATTAGGGCTCACCCATATGACCCCATTTTACCTTAATCACCTCGATAAAGGCCTTATCTCCAAAAACAGTCCCATTCTGAGACACTAGGGGTTGGGTCTTGAACATGTGAATTTGGGGAAGATACAATTCAGTCCATAACATCTGGAAATGTTGGTTCCTAATGATGGTGGTGATTGCATTGCCAAGACCCGTCTTTAGAAAACTGTTTGAAGGAATCTCCTTCACAAACCACTTGATTGGGGTGGAGGAGGCCGCCCAGAGAGCAGAGATTTGGATGTTCTTTTGAGAAGATGGTGTTTTGTTAAGCACAGAACCGAGCAACAAAGAGCCTGGGGGTGTGCCAGGCTAGGGCAGAGTGTAATTGTTCTACAGAGGGAGGGAGAGAGGAGCCACCAAGGTTGTGTGTTGCAATGTCCAGAGCTGCTCAGTGGAAAGGAGAAATGAGAAGAAGTGGCCTGGCTAATGGCAATCTTTAAGCAACTTAACTGTGCTATAAGAGCTTCTCTTCTTGCTTCCTCATGAGACCATCAGTAAATTCCACATTCTGTAAGCAAACTATTTGGAAAAGCTCAAAGGGGAGGATGGGGAGATCCTGATGTACAGTTTACATATACAATGATGAACACAGTATAGCATACGGACATATTGTGTCCAGAGTTGGTTCCTGCCGGTGGGTTCGTGGTCTCACTGACTAAGCCACGGACCTTTTCGGTTAGTGTTACAGCTCTTAAAGGTGGCACAAACCCAAACAGTGAGTAGCAGCAAGATTTACCATCAAAAGTGAAAGAACAAGGATTCCACAATGTGGAAGGGGACCTGAGCAGGTTGCCACTGCTGGCTGGGGGGTGGCCAGCTTTCATCGCTTATTTGTCTCCTCCCATGTTCTGTTTCTGTCCTATCAGAATGCCCTTTTTTCAATCCTCCCTGCAATTGGCTACTTTTAGGATCCTGCTGATCAGTGCGTTTTACAGAGCACTGATTGGTGCATTTTACAGAGCGCTGATTTGTGCGTTTTACAGAGCACTGATTGGTGCATTTTACAATCCTCTTACTAGCTACAGAGTGCTCGCTGATTGGTGCGTTTTTTACAGAGCACTGATTGGTGCATTTTACAATCCCCTTGCTAGCTACAGAGCACTAATTGGTGCATTTTACAATCCTAGCTACAGAGTGCTGATTGAGGCATTTTACAATCCTCTTGTAAGACAGAAAAGTTCTCCAAGTCCCCACTTGACCCAGAAAGTCTAGATGGCTTCACCTCTCAATATTATGTAGGACCTCATAACATTTGTATAGTGTATTACAGTGGGTTTCAAACTTTTAGTAACAGAACATTTGGTCCACATTAAATCTTATGCCAACCTAAGTAGAGCAGCTGCCCTCTTCCCCCATCAAGACTTTTCTGAATTTACTGAGGCTTCAAAGGCACAGTTTCAAATGACTGGAGCACTGAATATTTCTATAATTTCCTAAGCAGTAAAGGGACCCTGGATGAGAGTGGCATGGGGCCTCTCCAGAATCACTCCTGATTCCAATTCAAACACTGTGTCCAATCCCCAAACTGTTCCCATTAGAAGAGCAGGGGACACATGCACTTTGAAAACCATCAATATATTGTGTTTCTAAATAAAAACCCGGCTGGGCACAGTGGCTCATGCCTGTAATCCCAGCACTTTGGGAGGCCGAGGCGGCAGATCGCCTGAGGTCAGGAGTTTGAGACCAGCCTGGCCAACATTGCGAAACTCCGTCTCTACTAAAAATACAAAAATTAACTGGGCATTGTGGTGCATGCCTACAGTCCCAGCAACTCGGGAGGCTGAAGCAGGAGAATCGCTTGAACCTGGGAGGCAGAGGTTGCAGTGAGCCAAGATTGTGCCAATGCACTCCAGCCTGGGTGACAGAGTGAGACTCCATCTCAAAAAAAAAAGAAAAAGAAAAAGAAAAGTATACAGCGATTAAATAAAAACCCTGTCACAAAGAGGATTGGGGAATGTCCAGTGTCCTCAAGCTTGAGTCACGTTGAGACATGATATGTCCCTGTGGCAGGCAGCCTGAATCCTGCCTGGCTCTAGCATCTGCTGTCGTCTTGAAGTTCAATTGAGTAAGAATAATACTGCAACTTTTGGGCTATTTTTCCAAAAGTTGGAAAATATTGGCACTACTGAATCCACCCTGGCTAAAGTTAAGAGAAGCTGTGTCCCAGCTTGCCGGGCCCAGTCACCTGGAAACAGGATGCTGTCTGGCTAATGGTGCCAAATCCATGGTGTAATCTAACCCTTTGTGAGAATTTAGAGTGACTCTCTCACAAAGTGCTTTTCACGGTTCATCTAGTTAGCAGGGATCTAGCTATTAGCTATTCACCCCTTGCTAGAAATATACAATATGACATTGAATATAAAGTCCATGACGAAGAAGAAAGGCCCATGTCCGTGACTAGAACAAAATGATTTAATCCACCAAAATTTCTTTCAGGGAATGCAGTTTAGGAGTTAGAACAAATATTTGGGGAGCAAGTGGGTAGGGGTATGGATGGCCAGGGCTGCTACTATACAACTTCAGAATATACTGTCTCTTGGAGTTGTACAACTCGGGCGTACTGGGAGACCCCGATGGCATACATCGATAACAAATGTGGCCCCTACATTGCCTTCTGGCAAGGTCAGCCCTGTTTCCTAGTGGGCCCAGTCTTAGAGAAGCCCCAATAATTTACTTAAATAAAAACCCGGCTGGGCACAGTGGCTCATGCCTGTAATCCCAGTAGTTTGGGAGGCCGAGGCGGGTGGATCGCCTGAGGTCAGGAGTTTGAGACCAGCCTGGCCAACATGGAGAAACTCCGTCTCTACGAAAAATACAAAAATTAGCTGGGCGTAGTGGTGCACGCCTGCAGTCCCAGCAACTCGGGAGGTACTGGGAGACCAATTATTGTACTGATCATTATCAGTAAAATATCAAATCAGTATCAGTACCTTGTAGGGAGCAGTATTTCTTTGCACAACTCAAAGGAAGAAGGGCAGAGAGAAGAACACTATTTGGTGGTTGCATTTAAGATTTTTTTTTTTTTTTTTTTTTTTTTTTTGAGACGGAGTCTCGCTCTGTAGCCCAGGCTGGAGTGCAGTGGCCGGATCTCAGCTCACTGCAAGCTCCGCCTCCCGGGTTCATGCCATTCTCCGGCCTCAGCCTCCCGAGTAGCTGGGACTACAGGCGCCCGCCATCTCGCCCGGCTATTTTTTGTATTTCTTAGTAGAGACGGGGTTTCACTGTGTTCGCCAGGATGGTCTCGATCTCCTGACCTCGTGATCCGCCCATCTCGGCCTCCCAAAGTGCTGGGATTACAGGCTTGAGCCACCGCGCCCAGCCTTTTGTATTTCTTAGTAGAGACGGGGTTTCACCGTGTTAGCCAGGATGGTCTCGATCTCCTGACCTCGTGATCCGCCCATCTCGGCCTCCCAAAGTGCTGGGATTACAGGCTTGAGCCACCGCGCCTGGACGCATTTAAGATTTTGATGTGAACTATAGGATCAGACCCCACCCTGTGATCACAGAGATCTTCTGAAAAATCTACAGGTCTACAGGAATGCTTTGTTTTTTTTTTTTGGTGAGTAGCAACGGGGAGGCTGGGTTCTGAGTCCAGACTGAACCTGTATCAGGGAGGAGGGACATCTGGTTTACAACAGTGATGACTCTTTTTCATTCATTTATTGAGCACCTACTGTATATAGGCAGTGATGCAGGAACAGGGAGCAAACACGTTCTAAATAAACAAGTACACATTTGTTGTGTGTGATAAAATACACATAACTTAAAAGTTACCATCTTAACTGTTTTTAAGTGTACAGTTCAGTGGCATTAAATATGTTCATATTGTTGTGCAATCATCCCCATTGTTCATCTCCAGAACATTCTCATCTTGCAAAACTGAAACTCTACCCATTAAACAAAAACTCCCCCTTGCTCTCCACCCTCGCAACCACCATTCTGTTTCCTGTCTCCTTGAATTTGACTGCTCTAGGAGCCTCATTTAAGTGGAATCATACAGTCTCTGTCTTTTTGTGTCTGGCTGATTTCACTTAACATAACATCCTCAAGGTTCATCCATGTTGGCGGAACATGAATCTGAACATGGATCTGAACACAGATGATCAGAATTTCCTTGCTTTCAAAGGCTGAATAAAATTCCCTTGAATGGACAGACCCCATTTCATTTATCCATTCATCTGTCTATGGATACTTGGGTTGTTTCTACCTGTTGGTTGTTGTGAATAATGCTGCTGTGATCACGGGTGTATACAAATTATCTCTTCAAGACCCTGCTTTCAATTCTTTTGTCTATAAACTGGAAATGCAATTGCTGAATCACGTGGTAATTCTGTTTAAATTGCTGAAGAATGGCAAGATTGTTTTCCACAGTGGCTGTACCACTTTATATTCCCACCAATAGTGCACATGGGTTCCAATCTCTCCACATCCTTTATTTATTTATTTATTTATTATTTGTTTTTAAGACGGAATCTCACTCTGTCACCCAGGCTGGAGTGGAGCAGCGTGATCTCAGCTCACTGCAAACTCCACCTCCCAGGTTCACACCATTCTCCTGCCTCAGCCTCCCGAGTAGCTGGGACTACAGGCACCTGCCACCACACCTGGCTAGTTTTTTGGTTTTTTTTTTTTTAGTAGAGATGGGGTTTCACCGTGTTAGCCAGGATGGTCTCCATCTCCTGACCTCGTGATCTGCCCGTCTCAGCCTCCCAAAGTGCTGGGATTATAGGCATGAGCCACCGCGCCCAGCTCTCCACATCCTTTTAATGCTTTTTAAACAATAGTAGCCATCCTAATGAACAGAGCTTTGATTTGCATTTCTCTAAGGATTAATGATGTTGAGCATATTTTCCTGAGCTTGTTGGCCATTTGTTTATCTTTTCTGGAGAATTGTCTATTCAAGACCTTTCCCCTTTTGTAATTTGGGTTGTTTGAGGATTTTTGTTGTTGTTGAGTTGACAAGTTTGAATTTTTGAGTCCTTGTAAGACCTATTTTAATTTTTCTGGCCTTTGACTACCAAGATTCTAAGACAACCCCCATTGACAAAATAAATAGTCTATGACAAAGACTTCCACACATCACAAAATGAGTAGTAGTTCTAAATCTTCCAGACTTACCATGCTTAGACCCAGTTCAGAACAACTTTCAGCTTCTGAGAAGAAATTGGGACTATCTAAGGCCCAAGCATACGGCTTATATTCCTCTCATCTAAATAGTTCTCATCTGGGTAGCCTTCATTTTGCAGGGGGTGGAAATACCCTTTACCCAGTTCCAAAACTGCAGCTGCTGATGTGTGAAAAAAAAACCCAAAGTCACATGTCCCACAAGCAGCTGCCTTTTGACTTGAGTGTTTCTACATAGGAACACTTTTCCTTGAAAACAAGGAAGACTGCATGATAAATATTGAGAAAAATTTCTCTCTCCTGGTACCCCAAAGCAAAATTGAATTGGTGCAGGATTTAGGTTGTTTATTCTTAAGAATATGCTTTTTCTCACTTTAATACTTGCAAATTTGAGTCTACAGGGCAGTTACACAATAGTATACCTAAATGTGTCTTTTTAGCCCCAAGACATTGGTATGTTCCTGACTTTGTACAACGCCTGCACACCGTCCTCTGACCTGTATGCACAGTGTATTGTAGAATGCATGTTGTGTCGTATACTGTGCAGTGCATTAAACAACTGATCATCAGGACCACAGTGAGCCTGACTATGTGCCAGTCATGT
This sequence comes from Theropithecus gelada, assembly GCF_003255815.1. Lineage (NCBI taxonomy): Eukaryota > Metazoa > Chordata > Mammalia > Primates > Cercopithecidae > Theropithecus > Theropithecus gelada. The sequence goes on along the minus strand of NC_037673.1, from coordinate 169,861,975 downwards.
TGCTAAGTATTTTATGTGTATTGTGAGTAGTAACCAGGAAGAATCGGAAGCAGGAATCCCAACTCTGACCATTACTAGCCTTGAGATACTACCAAGCTACTGAAGTCTCAGTTTCTTTATCTGAAAAATGGAAATAATTTTGAGAGGTGAACCAGCTGGACTTCTGGGTCAGGTGGGGACTTGAAGAACTTTTCTGTCTTACAAGAGGTTTGTAAAATGCACCAATGAGTGCTTTGTAAAAACACACCCATCAGCGTTCTGTGGCTAGCTAGAGGTTTGTAAAATGAGCCAATTGGCATGCTGTAAAAATGTGCCAATCAACGTTCTGTGGCCAGGTAGAAGTTTGTAAAATCGACCAATCAGCGCCCTGTAAAATGAACCAATCAGTGCTCTGTAAAATGAACCAATCAGCAGGACATGGGTGGAGACAAGTAAGGGAATAAAAGCTAGTCACCCCCAGCCAGCAGTGGCAACCTGCTGGGGTACCCTTCCATCCTCTGGAAGTTTTGTTCTTTTGCTCTTCACAATAAATCTTGCTGCTGCTTACTCTTTGGGTCTGCACCACCTTTAAGAGCTGTAACACTCACCATGAGAGTCTGTGGCTTCATTCCTGAAGTCAGCGAGACCACAAACCCACCGAAGGAACAAACTCCGGACACAATATTATCATCTTTCCTCAATTCTAAGATGCATAATTTTTCACATTTTAGCAGATCTGGAACCAGAGCATGTCACACAATCAACAGAGTTTTAGATTCAATAAAAAATAGTATAAGCTCTTCAAGATGTTGTCATGAAAATTAAAGGAGATCCCACTTATAAAATGCAGAGCATTGGCTCTGAGGCATGGTAGTCCTGAAATGCATATCAGCAAATACAACTTAGTCTGTGTCTCCCGCTCCAGGCACCTCCATAGCTGTCAAATGGACAGCTCAACCTGCCCCAAGTAGGACCCTGATTTCTGTGCCCCACTTCTACCCTTGCCCAGTTTTTCCCTTCCTAGTGTACAGCTCTACCTTACACCAGTTGCTCCAGGCCAAATATCTAGGAGTCCTCTCTGAGTCCTCTTTCCTTGTTCTGAGATAAAATTCATCCCAAACCCTGTCAGCACCATCTTCAAAATCTATCCAGAACCTGACCACTTCTCACCACTCCCACGACTACCAGAGTCACCATCACCCGTTACCCTTCTCATGACATCAGTCTCTTCTCCCGTGAATGCCCCTCCCCTCCTGGCTGTACCCCTCCCCTCTCAGATGCTCCATCCACACAGCAGGCAGAAGGATCCTTTAAAACCCAAGTCCCTCACCTTCTCAGTACCCTCTCATAGCCTCTATCCCACTGACAACACCATCCTCATCTCCCTGCCTGCAGAGTGCTGCATGACCTGGTGTTATGAATTGAATTGTGTCCCACCAAAGTCATATGTTGAGGCCTTACTCCCAAGGTGACTATATTTGGAGATAGGGCCTTTAAGGAGATAATTAAGGTTAAATGAGGTCATGAGGTGGGTCCTTAATCTGATGGGATTGGTGTTCTTATAAGAAGAGGTGGCTGGACATGGTGACTCACACCTGTAATTCCAGCACTTTGGGAGGTCAAGGTAGGAGGATCACTTGAGGCCTGGATTTCAAGACCACCCTGGGAAACATAGCAAGACCTGGTCTTTACAAAAAAAAAAAAAAGAAAGAAATCAAATTACAAATTAAAATAAAAACAAGAAGAAGAAATAGCAAAACACTCTCCCCCTGCTTGTACAGAGGAAAAGTCATATGAGAACACAGCTAGAAGGTGGCTGTCCGCAAGCTGAGGAGAGAGACTTCACCAGAAACCAACCCCACCAGCACCTTGATCTTGGATTTCAAGTCTCCAGAACTGTGAGAAAACAAATATCTGTTGTTTAAGCCATGCAGTCTGCAGTAGTCTGTTGTGGCAGTCTGCACTGACTAACACATGGCCCTTCCTGACCTCACTTGCCCTTCCCAAGACTCTTTTCCTCCAGCAAAGTGTTCCTCTGAACACACACACACACTGGCCTCATTGCTGTTGCGTGAAGCTGCTAAGCTCATTCCAGCCTTATAGCATTTGTAATTGCTGTTTCCTCTGCCTGGAATGTTCTTCTCTCTGGTTTTTGCTGAGCTCACCCCCTCACCACCTTCAGGTTTCTACTTGGTGTCACCTAAGAAGGCATCTCTATTCATCCTAAGTAAGACTTTCCTTTCCGGATCACCTTGCACACCCAATCCTGTTTTATTTTTCTCCACAACACTGACATAATAATATATACTCATTTGTTTATTGTCTGTCTCTCTGTGACCAGAATAAAAGCTCCTTCCAGAATAAAAGCTCCAAGAGGATCAGTCTCAGATCTCTCCTTGGGAAAGTCGGAGACTGATCACCTTGCTCCCTGCTGCATCTCAGCACCCAAACAATACCTGGCACATAGTAGGATTGCAACATATGTATGTTGAATGACTAAGTGAATGAATTAGTATGTATCATGCTTGCTTTATACACATATGAGTATATGTATGCATGTATACATAGATGTAACATGTGTATGTATTTACACACATATATTCATCTATATATTTGTATTTATATCAACATCTGCACTGACCTATAAAGCAGGACATGTTCATTTGTAAAGAGGATACAGACCAATGATTTATTTCTGATTCTATATGGATGGAGGAATTCTAGTGGCAAAATGATGTTGTGTTTGAAAACCAAAAGCCCAAGGTCACACAGTTGCTGGTCCACCAGAGGCCAATTTCCTTATCACACTAGATTGGCTCTTGAAAATCTCACTATAAATTATGAGGAAGAAAGAAATTCAAACCAAAGAATAGTAGAGCTAGGGGGTTATTTGAGATTCTCTAGTTCAGAGTCAACAAAAAGTGTGCTACTCCTTTCCCATCTCACACCCTTGGCAGACATCACTAATGGATTATGGCATTTTCCACCATTGAACTTCTGAGTCCTGTTTAGCATAATGCCTCAGGCAGACTTAGCTGCTCAAATGAAGTGATTTGTCATCCCAAATCTAGCCCACCCTAATCAGTTTTTGGATTGAGTCTGAGGCCCAGAGAGGAGCATTCATTTGTCCCAAATTGCACAGCATGCCAGAGCCAAGGCCTGGGTCACCCAAAGCTGACCTGACTTGTGTTCCTATGGTCCAACATTAAGCTTGAAGGGAACTTAGAGGTCATCTTCAATATAAAATCACATAGGAGGTTATTATTTCTAAATGATCTTTCATTACTTCTGATTACTTCTAAAAATTTTAATCACTTGCAGCCAAAAGTTAAGTTACCAGTAAAATGAGCTACAGGAATCAGACCAACTCCGGCTGCCAGCAAGATGCTAAATAGAACCAATTGTACTCAAGAGACCAAGAAGAAATTCCTGCCTTTTGAGATCAAGGAAAGTAAAAGACAGTTCAGCAAAAATAGAGACTGAGAAGCTTGATTGGTGAAAAGCGAGGGAGGATCAACATGTTTTTCAAACCCGTGCAGGCTGCAGAAGACACTATCGCCTTCCTCCCAAGAGCCATCCTCCACTTTTATCTCCGCTAACAGAAACCCAGTTGTATTCTGATCTTCACCCCTCAGGCAAGGTAACTATTCCCAGCTCAAGACTAAATCCCAGTTGTCCAAGCGAAACATGCAGTCTCATTCCCCCGACAATGATGAATACAAAACTGCATGTGACCTGATTCTGACCACGGTCCTGCTACAAGACTCTGGGAAAAACCGCTGACTCTTAAAATGAGAAACACAAGAAAAGAAAAGCCAGTCTCTTTTTGCCTTTGGACATTGGTGCATTTGAGAGTGATGGCTGGGCTATGGCAACCATCTTGGCACCATGAGGAGAACAACTTGAGGCAGGACTGACAGGCCCAAGACCCCAGAAAGGAAGGACAGTAGAAGAAACTTGGATGCTTGGAAATGTAGAGAACCATGAAGTTAACCAGAGGACAGCCTGCTTTGGGTCATAGATCTTTCTTCTTGTTTAAACCATTTGGCATTGGGGTTTTTCTTACCTGCTACCTAAAGCATACCAACTGGTACATGAGATACCTCCTATTTCTTCCTAGAGGCTGAAACAGACCTAGTCAAAGCTCCAGGCCTTTCCCAACTCCCAGGCATTGCATGCTTACTTTTCCAGTTGTCTAAGGACAGAACAGACCCTTATATCTGAGGGTACCTGGGGGAGCTCCGCCATGACCCACATGTATTCCTGGTGCCTGAAATACCACCCTTAGTGAGGTATTGTTCTGTTTAGATATGCAAATAGTCCTGGGGTAGATTAAGTCCCCTAAGTGAGAAAGAACTAATTGTATCTCTTTCTTCTTCCAAGAAACTTTGGCAGACTGTTATTATAGGAGAAACAGATGCCAAGATGGGAGTTAATGCACAGGGGTTTCATGAAGGTAAATGCCTGTGAGAGAAAATGGGTGGAAGGGAGGGTAGTGAGAGCAGTCAGGCCATGTGATGCAAGACCCTGAGTGGAGGAGAGAGGGAAGGAAGATTGGGTAGAAGTATTCTAGGCAGTTGTGCCAACTTGATAGGCTTGGCAGCGCCTTCCTTGAGCCATGGTCTAGTAACAGAGGAGTTCTGTGTCTGCCAGTGATAGCTCCCCTTCAATTCCTGCCAGGCAGTCCTGGGTAGGAGCAGCCTCTGGGAGGTGTGGCCTCTGCACAGACACAGCTGGAAAACACAGGCTCCTGGGGCAGAGGGGAAGGAGACTTGGGGTGGAAGACACCCCCACAGGGGGTCGTGTCTGTGTGATGGTCACACTCTGTTCCATCCAGGCACTCACTCAGTAAACCCCTTTCAGTGAAGTCAGCTCAGACCACCAGTTCTTCACATGGTGGTCATGTCAACGGCTGTCATTGCTGACGAATGGAAACTAGAGACGGGGCTAGGTCACTTGAGAACATTAATGTGTCATGGCCAGGTTGGCACAGGAGAAAGCTGAGCTCACGAGGCAGAGGCTCCAGGAGTCACATATGCCTGGGGATTAGTGCTACTCTGGACTTCACAGGCCATGCAGTTTGGGGCAGTTTGAGGCCATTTTCTCTGGTTCTCACTGGCCAGGAAGAACCCCACCCAACCTCTGAGTTACTCATTGTAAGCCTGGCTGCTGCATCAGAGATTCAAAACACTGGGCCTTAAGTGAGAGTGCAGTTGCCTTCTTACATATTAGTGCAGGTGCAGGTTTGGGATGGGGACCCAGGCTCCTGCCCTCTTGTTGCTCTGCCCTCCCCAGAGTGCTGCAAAGGAATACCATCTGCAGAAAAATATTGATAAGATGATGCCTTGGCTGCCCATGTATGTGCCAGGCACGGTTCTCAATACTTTATAAGTATCAAGCCTTTAACCCTCAAAATCTCTCAGAGTAGATAATATCCTAATTTTACAGAAAGTGAAGCCAAAAACGTCGAGCTGCCAGTTCCACAATCTATGCTGGCAACAACTATGCCTGCTAGCCAGAAGGAAGAGGGGGCTGTGCAGAGAAATGGAGCCCTCTTCCCCTTTAAGGACTGAGACAGATACCATGAGTCAGGTGGCCACTCTTGGTTTCCAGGGTGGCTGAGAGATGTAGTCTTTAGCTGGGCAGGCATGTGCGAAGTGCCCAGTTAAATTACTACGCTGCCTGGAATGGCTCTTCCAATCATTTACACCATCATTCATCATTTACCAGGCCATGATTTAGGCTAACATTATCCAAGATTCAGTTCACCTGCACTGGGAAGACAGTCCCAACTCCACCCCTGGCTGGGTTAAATGCCCCACTTAGGGCTTCCATTAGCCCCTGGGATGCCTTCTATGTCACTCTTATCATATGTTATTAGAAGATCCTCTCTGGTCCCAATAGGCCTACAGACATGGTTTGTTTGGTCCACACAGTGTTTAAAGAAAAAAAAAAATAGAAAAAAAGGCCCCCCCCACATCCCTCCCCCACATTCCAAACATATAGCTTCCCCTTAAAAATCATAAGGCACAATAATAATGGACAGTCAACTGAGACTGAGTAGCTCCCCAATCCCTGTACAGAGGACACATGCACTTTGTTCACAGTCCCCACCGCTCCCTAATGTCCCACACCCTGCCTAATTCATTCATTCATGTTGCCTGCCTGGCCCCTGTAGGTAGTAGCCATTGCAACTCCACTGGACTATGGGTTTTTGGGGGGTAAAGTGTGCTTTAGCTGGATGCGCCTTGCACTTGGCGCACAGCAGGTGCTATGAAATGTTTGTGGAGTATGTGAATAGGTTCGCTGAAACTTTCAGGATTAAATTGCATTGCAGCACAGACATACATTCCACCCACACCCTTCCCAACCATCACCCCAAAGAAATCTATATTTAATTGGTTTGCAAAATCAGAGCCTCCAAGCAACTTCACACTAGAGATCCTTTCTAAACGGCAGAAATGCGACAGCTTAGCCCTGCGTGCTCCAGCCTATTCATAGCTCGGGTGTGTTTCCTGGGCAGCTGCATTGTTCTTAGTGGGAGAGCAGCAGAGGCAACCTTCTAAGTCCAACTCCAGCTCTGCCTCTCCCAACCCTCCCTCATGCCCTTCCCCAATTCTCTTTCTCTGTCCAGCTCGCGGGCCCGCTGCCTATTCTGTTGGATGGTTATTTATTTATTGTCAGCACTAATCAGAGGGTGGGGAGGGGAAATAGGAGCTCTTGCCGATGTGAAAGTCCTTCCCCAGGGTCCCCAGGGAGAATCCTGTGCAGTGTGCGGCGCCAGAGGTCACTGTCACCTTGGCCTTGAGGTGGCCTGTTTACCAAAGTGAAATGAAGATATCAGTCAGATGTCAGGTAAATGCTAATGGCCAGCAGAGAGCTGGTACAGGATTGACCGGGCTGGGTGAACCCTTCCTTTCCAATTCTGTAGCACAAAGGCCCCAGTGACTTAGCAACTCCGATAAGAGGTCAATGGGCAAATGTCAGTCCTTGATTGAATGCGCCTCTTGGCCTGGTTTCAGGAGCTTCAGGGCTGCCTCCCTGCGTTTCCCTCGGCTCTTCTCACTCCTATTCAACTGGAGGAAGGTGAAGCATTTGTTGGAAAGCCCTCCCATCCACCCTTTCCCTATCTCTGGCAGGAAAGAAAGCGTATCCCTCGTGTCCCAAGGTCCGAAAGCACAATGAAAACCGGCATCATTATCCTCCAGCCGTGAATGGGAAAAGCGGGATGTTGACTATGGGTCGTCACCTAGGAGGACGGATGAGACTAGATTCGGTCGCAGAAAAGAACAGGAAACAGTCGTTGCCTTGTTTATCAGTGTGTGATAGATAGCACCCCGGGCCCGCCTCTCCACGCAGGGCCTCATTAGGAAGTCGGCACCTGAAACAGGAACCTCCGCATCACGTGGTCCAGGATGAACCGGGCCTGTTAGCTCCGTCTCCCAGGACTGCGGATCCTTTTTGCATTCCTTCTATTGCTTTTCCAATGTGGGGAGTTGGCACTGGGCACAGTGAGGGTCTCACACCTCTGCTGGTTCTCACCCACAGGAAGCGTCTCCCACATCGACATCTTCAAGCAGCCCCTCCCCAAGCCCCTCGATGTCACTTCGTCTTCATCCTCATTTAGGCTTTTCTGCAAACTCTCCTGCTCCTTGGTCAGCCCTCTTTTATTCTTCTTTAGACTTTTTCTCTGCATCCTCCTGCCCCTGCCACCGTAACAATTGAAAGAACTGTCAAATCTTCTCAAATAAATTTTTCTGCATTTTTTTTTTTGCTTCTTCTCATATTTAACCTTGGTGATATTTTAATTTTTTTCAGCTTGTGAAAGATTGGAAATCAGAAAGAATGTAAGAAGTTTGCGTAGTATACAACACCACGTGCAATAAAATGGGCACAATTTGTCTTCCTTTTATACCATGTAGCTGCTGATCACTTGGGACTGCTACGAAATACGTAGGACATCGGTATGTAACATATTAGCTGTATAGCTGTATGTTGATTTCTATAGACAGCGACGCATCTGACCTTTGGTCTGGAATGCATCTTGAAAATGGGACATGGATTGTATTACTTTGTCTTGCTGCACAGTTGTTCACCACAAGCTGTCACAGGTGCCCCTCACAGCCTTTTTGGTACTCCAGTGGGGGCCTGCTCTGATTAGACGCTGGGCGCAAGGCCATTCTCGCTGGCTTGTTATTGCAGGGCTGTGAATGCTCGTGAAATCAGACTCTTACACACAGGTGAGTTTCTGGGGTCTGGTTAGTAAATCGTACCTTCAAGTAATAGCCTCCACCATATTCAGAATAAGCAAAAGCCTAGAAACATTGACTTGAAGAAGGATGTCCTGTCCCTTTGATGACAAGTTGCCTTGTCACTGGAAGATAAAATGGCTTCATTTGCCCATTTGCCGCAGTAGTTCTGATGATCAACCCTGCTTCCTGTCTTGTGCTCCCTTCAACAGATTCTCCATGCACAAAGCAGAATGATCCTCTTAAAATACAAATCAGGTCAGCTGTCTCTCCCCTGCTTCCAAAAATTCTGCAAAATATTTAGCATCTCAGCCAAACTCCTTCCTACGATAGTGCCTATCACTCTGACTTCATCTCATGGCATCTTCTCCCCCTCACTCGTCATGCTTGAACCACATTGGCTTCCTCACTGTTCCAAAGACATGCCAAGCTCACTTTCTGCTCAGTGGGGTTGTAGTTGCTGTTCTTTCTGCGTAGGATGCTCTTCCCTCAGATTTCTGCATGGCTGGCTCTTTCTCATCAGGTCTCACCTCAAATGTCACCTCCTCTGAGAAGCCCTCTGATCTTCTCTCACATCGCTGTCTCATTTTCATCGCATCCCTTATCACCAGCCAATATCTTTCTGTTCGTTTCATCATGTACTTCCCCTACCACCCGCTGCTGTGAGAAGATAAGCTCCATGAGAGCAGCAACATGGTCTGGGGTTGCATAGAGTCCAGTCCAGTCCAGACTTGGTCCAATCCTCCAAGTCCAGATTCATCTCCAGGCAGCTTCCAGTCCAGAGTTCTAGGCACAGCACGAGCCAGCTTCTTGAACAAGTGTTGGCATTTCTTTCTCAGTGGCTTTGGAAATCAGATGTCAGCCCCCAACCTTGTGACTCAGCCGGCGCATGTGAGAAGGCTGGCTTGGGGACACAAAGTCCTTCAGTCTCTAGAGAGATAGCAGCCCTCCTGGGAACGGGGCCACAGATGAAGGCTGAGCGTGAAGCCCAGACACTGGCCTGCCACTGGAAACTGACCCTCTGCTGGACCGTGCCAACTCTCGACATTTCCCAAACCAGGCAATGGCCCAGTCTTTTGAAAGACAGTATCGCCTAGCTATGGAATTACCATGCAGATAGAGCTTGGGGGATGAAATTAAATTTCCCTTTTCAGAACAAAGACAAACACACTCCTCTTGCCCATCCTAGGAGAGCTGGGCCGGGAGCGCCTGCCTCTGTGCCAGGATTCAAAGCCCACGGGCTCTCCTGCTTGCTTCAGCAGTTCCTGGCAAGTGCAACGGAGTTATCCCGCTTTAAAATCCAATTGCCTGCCCACGGTCATGAATCCCATCTCCAAAGGCAAGAAAAAAAAAAAAAAAAAAGGTTGGTGAGGGCGTGAGGGGCCGAGGTTCTCAGATTCGGCCCAGATGAGCCCATTTAAGCTTCTGACATTATGCCTTTTGGGGAGGCCAATTCAAAATAAAACCAGCCCAAGAAGCTCCTGTTTAAAACAGAAAGATCCATAAATGCAGCTTCTGTCAGTAATGAGAAAATGGAAATCACAAGCAAAACCAGAAAACTCATTCCCCCAGAATCTTAATGATCTCCAGAATAATTGTGCTGGTCTCTCACATCACGGAGTGGATGGTGCCAGCCCTGGGTTTTCACATGAGGGTCAGATGGGTTCATGTTTTTTTAATTGGGCTGATTTCTAAGCAGTGTGCTTGTCATGATGCCTTAATCCCTTCCCTGTGCCCCAGCAAAAATGCTTTCTCTCTCCTTGTCTCCTTCAAACAAATGCAGCTTCTCAACAGGGAAATGAGCTTCCCTGTCTTGCAAACAGATTTCTTATCATATGACTGATCCACTGTGGGTGAACTTGCATTTCTCTTGCATAAGAAAGCAATTTCCTGAAGAGAAAAAGGGGGGAAAATCAAACCGCTTACCTCTCCTTGTTTTCCATATTAACATCCTTAGCTGAAGCTCCTGAAGATAATGGGAAAGAAACGACTTTATTTCAGAGGATGAATATCAATCTTTCAGATAGCAGTGGGATGTTCAGGGCTCTCTAAGAGGCCGCCAGGTTTTCCTGCATTTGTTTTATTTGGCAGGACTCACCAGAAGGAACAAATTCTTTGACAATTTCAAAGGTTCTCCAGACAAACTGCTACCTTCTGATAAAATCTCCTAGCAGGCTAAAGTTCAACAATGACGAACAAATTAGAAAATTCTGCCATTATAGTGGAATATAAATTGGCAGGTTCATTTAGGATGCTTAAAACAAAGAATGAGATCTTAAAAGTAATAAAAAATAATAATGAGCTTTGGGATTTAAAAAGAAAGAAAGAAAGGGTAATTTCTCAAGTGTGCGCAGAGGTGTGAAAAGTGACAGCAGCCATCAGTTAAATAAAGAAGAACTAGTGATTTGGCAGACAGTAACCATAGCACACAGTCTCAGGGGGGCCTCAGACCTGTCTTGGCCATTTCACTTCTCTTGTAGGTTCTGACTTTCAGCTTCATTGCACCAAGAGAGGGTAGTGAGCCCAGCACAGGCCCAGCACGAGGATCAGCCCTGAGAGTGGGCTGGGGGTGGGGTCAGAAAAAGAGGAAAGAGAGAGGGAAGGAAAAGGGAAGGAAGAAACTACTATTTTACCTACCTTGGCTGATTCAATTTGAGAAATGCTTGTTGTGCACCCACTATGTGCCTGCTGAGGCCAGGGGCCAGGAGACAATAGGGAGCAAAGCAAGAGCCCAGCTCAGCCCTTTTGGAGCTCCTGGAGATGATGACTTTAACCACATGCTATGGTTTGAGTGTGTCCCCTCTGAAACGCATGTTGAAATCTGATCCCCAATATAGCAGTGTTGGGAGAGGGGCCCTAGTAGGAGGTATTTGGGTCATGGGACACCACTGTCATGAAAAGCTTAATGCTGTCTCTCAGGAGGGAATTCTGACTCTTGTGGGAATGAATTAGTTCCCAAAAAAGAGGGTTTTTTAAAGTGAGCCCAGACTCTCATGCATGTCTTTTTGCACATGCCTTCTTACCTTTCTGCTTCTCCACCACCCTGTGACCCAGCATGATGCCCTCACTGGAAGTGGAGTGTATACCAGTGCCATGCTCTTGGACTTCCCAGCCACCAGAATCATGAGCCAAGTAAACTTCTTTTCCTTATAAATTATCCAGCCTCAGATATTTTGTTATAGCAACACTAAACAGACAAAAGCACTAGACAAACACACAAATAAATGTAAGGTGGTCATCTTGCTGAGTGCTACCAGGGAGTGCATGAGCACATGGTTCTGTGCACAGGAATAACCAGGAGAAAAGACTAGGTGTGGTGGTCAAGACAGCATCCCCTGAGCACAGGGAGGATGGAGTCAAAAGTTCATTATGTTTGAGTGCTCTTCTATGCCAGGTCCTGGCTAAGTATTTTGTAATCATCATCTTACTCACTCCTTGCATCAGCCCAATAGGACAAATGATCTTTATGACCCCATTACAGATGAGTACCTCAGGCTCAAAGAGGTAATATTGCTTGCTTGAAGTCACAGAGCTGGTTACATGGAGGACTCAGACTCAAAGGCAGGCGTCCCTGTCTCAGAACCCAGAGCCCTGACCACCACAGCATACACTGACCTCCCAGGAGGGGTTGGTATGGCAAGACCAGTCTTCCATCTCCGAACCTCCCTGCCCCTGCCTCCTCTCTCAGGCAAACACATACATGCACACACTCACACTTATACATGCTCTTACACACTTTTTCACAAACCCTCACACTCTCTCCCACTCACAATACTCTCAATCACTTACACTCTCACACTCACACACTCTCAGGCTCACACACTCTTTCTCACACACGCTTCCTGCCTCCCTGTTCCCAGAAGCCAAGGTGACTGCCCCTGAGCCTGCTGTAAGCCTTACCACCTCCTTCCCTCCCAGTGGCAATGCTCCTTCCAGCCTAGTGTGGTTCGGGTTGCAAGCAAAGCAAGGTGTGGGCTCCCATCAGAAATACATCTGAGTAGCCCAGGGGAGGGGGAAACTGACCCAGACCTTGGAGCATGAACAGGTGCTTGTCCAGAAAGCTGAGAATGGCTTTCCAGGCAGAGAATGCTGCCCGTGGAAAAGTATCTGGGAGATGTGGATGCCGTCTGTGCTGGCTCAGATGCACCCCTGCCCTCCACAGCACCCCCTCAATAGCTGCTTCCCCTGCAGCGTTCCCCACTTCAGCAGAGGCACCACCAGCCGCCCCACAGCACACAAACCATAGACATGGGCAGCCCCCTGGCAGCTGCTCATTTACTAACCAGACTGTCACCAACTCCTCCTAAACACAGTCTGAGTCTGCCCACGTCTCTGCCACCCCCTCCTTCTAGCACCCACCCTCTCCCCCCAGACGACTATCAACCTCCTAACAGTTCCCCATCCCACAAGGTACACCCACCACCCTCCAACATGCTGTCACAGAGCAGCCAGGGTGGCCTTCCATTCAGCAAATCAGACTGCAGGGCCCCCTGTCTAAAACTAGTCCCTGGGGCTCAGTTCCAACAGCTGCCCTCACAACCCCCTTCTCCCCTGGACTAGGTCAGATACCCTGGTTTACTCTCCATGATGTACGCTTCTTTTCCTCTCTAATGTTTGGCAATGTTTTCACCTAAGCACTTAAATGTTTGTGATTATTTGGTTTCGGACTTGGAGCTACAGGAGGGCAGACACTGCCTCCACCCTTTCCTAAGTTCCCTGCACATAGCAGGCCTGCAAGAAGTCTTTGTGAGTGTGTGGATGGATGTTGACGCCCTTGGAGGTGTAATGGAGATGGGGCCTGGAGCAGGTGGAGGGGAAAGAGACAGATTCCTGGAGGGTCTCCATCGCTGTGCTAAGGCATGGGAAGAAAGAGGGGACATGAGGGATGGCATTGGCAGTCTCCCCGGAACTGGTGTGGTGGCTTGCCCTTCCCTGGACACAGCCAGCTGGCTTTGGACTCACTACAAGGCCCCCCTCTCTCCCCAGCAGGTTTGATTTGCTGGAGAAATAAGTGGGTCAAGGGAAGGTACGATGTTTGAGAGATGCTGGCATCTGCTACCAAGAGCCTACCACCTACAACCAGGCGGTACCTCTGTGCTGCCCACATGCTGAGCTGCCCAAGGATGCTCAAGGCTCAGGGGAGCCCTGGACACTGGCAAGGAGGCCAGCACTTTCCTGGGTCTCTGGAAGATCCAGGGAGACAGCTAGGGAAGATGCCTCAGAGGGGGGCACTCCTTCCAGGCATGGGAAAGACGGTAAACAGCACTGTACAACACCCACAGCATTTCTGCAGCCACCACAGAAGTGCAATGTTGGTTTCTAACGTTTAAAAATCAGAACACCACAGCAAAGTCTAAATTTCTGGCTTCTCTTGAAAAACTAGAAGATTCCAGCCAGGTGTGGTGGCTCACACCTATAATCCCAGCACTTGTGAGGCTGAGGTGGGCAGATCGCTGAAGCTCAGAAGTTGGAGACTAGCCTGGGCAACATGGTGAAACCCTGTCTCTCTACAAAAAAACACAAAAATTAGCTAAGTGTGGGAGCTCATGCCTGTGGTCTCAACTGCTTGGGAGGCTGAAGCAGGTGGATCATGGCTGCAGTGAGCCATGATGGTGACACTGTACTCCAGTCCAGGCAACAGCAACAGAGCAAGACTTTGTCTCAAAAAAAGAAAATAAAAGAAAAGAGTTTTAGAAATGTTTTCCAGTTCTGTGAAGAATGACGGTGGTTGTCAGTAACGTCATTTTCACAATATTGATCCTACCCACCCATGAGCATGGGATGGCATCTATGATTTTTTTCAGCAGTGTTTTGTAGGTTTTTTTTTTTTTTCCAGAGGTCTTTCACCTCCTTGGTTAGGTATATTTCTAAGTGTTTTGTTTGTTTGTTTGTTTGTTTGTTTATTGTAGCTATTGTAAAAGGAGTTGAGTTCTTGATTTGATTTTCAGAGTAACCACTGTTGGTGCACAGGAGAGCTACTGATTTGTGTACATTAATTTTGTGTCCTGAAACTTTACTGAATTCTTTTATCAGTTCTAGGAGCTTTGTGGAGGCATCTTTAGGGTTTTCTAGTTATACAGTCATATCATCAGCACACAGCGACGGTTTGACTTTGTCTTTACCAATTTGGATGCCCTTTATTTCTTTTTCTTGTCTGATTGCTTTGGCTAGAACTTCCACTACTATGTTGAATAGAAGTGGTGAGAGTGGACATCCTTGTCTTGTTCCAGTTCTCAGATGGAATGCTTTCAGCTTTCCCCCATTCAGTATTATGTTGGCTGTGGGTTAGATGGTTTTTATTACATTAAGCTATGTCCCTCGTATGCAGATTTTGGTGAGAGTTTTAATCATAAAGGGATACTGGATTTATCCAGAATCTACAATGAACTCAAACAAATTAGCAAGGATAAATCAAACAATCCCATCAAAAAGTGGGCTAAGGACATGAATAGACAATTCTAAAAAGAAGATATACAAATGGCCAACAAACGTGGAACACCACTAATGAGAAGGGAAATGTGAATCTAAACCACAATGCGATACCACTTTTCTTCTGCAAGAATGGTCATAATCAAAAAAATCAAAAAATAATACATGTTGGTAGGGATGCGGTAAAAAGTGAATGCTTCTACGCTGCTGGTAGAAATGCACACTAATACAACCACTATGGAAAACAGTATGGAGATTCCTTAAAAAACTAAAAGTAGAACTACCATTTGATTCAGCAATCTCACTACTGGGTATCTACCCAGAGGAAAAGAAGTCATTACAAAAAAAGATACTTGCACAAGTGTGTTTATAGCAGGACAATTCACAAGTGTAAAAACGTGGAACTAACCCAAATGTCCATCAATGAGTGGATAAAGAAACTGTGAGATATATATATATATATATATATAGTATGTGTATATATATATGATGGAATATATATCACATTACATATATATCTCACATATATATCGATATTTGTGTGATATATATGTAATGTGATATATATTCCATCATATATATACATACATACTATATATGTATATATATGAGATGGAATACTACTCAGCCATAAAAAGGAATGAAATAATGGCATTTGCAGCAACCTGGGTGGGATTGGAGACAAAGTTATTCTAAGTGAAGTAACTCCACAAGGGAAAACCAAACATTGTATGTTCTCACTTATAAGTGGGAGCTAAAGCTATGAGGATGCAAAGGCATAAGAATGACACAGTGGATTTTGGGAACTCAGTGGGAAAGGATGGGAAGTGGGTGAGGGATAAAAGACTACAAATCAGGTTCAGTGTATACTGCTTGAGTGATGGGTGCACCAAAATCTCACCAATCACCACTAAAGGACTTACTCATGTAAGCAGCTGCCACCTGTTCCCCAAAAACCTATGGAAATAAATAAAAAAAAAAAATTAAAGAAAAGAAAAGAAGAAAAGGAAAGGAAAGGAAAAAAAAGCTAGAAGATCCCTTCCCACATGTCATCGGTTGCCTAGAGTAGGCACTCTTGCCCCCGTTCGTGAGATGGGACGTGAGCCCTGCAGCCCTGCTCAATGCCCACCACTCACCACTCTCTGTTGATTTACACCCGTTTCTATGTCTCCCTGGCCCCTGTAGACTCCTGGTCAGCATCTGCAAGAGGCAGACAGTTATCCAACTGGGCGATCACATCTGGGCTGAAAGATGCGGAGGGAAAACCCAGAGAGCTCGTGGAGCCGCAGTGAGGGCTCCTCACCTGCTGGCCTAATGGGGTTGAGCTCCCTCCTCATGCTGGTGTAAGGACAGGAAGCTGCCTCTCTCCCTCTCTAGCCCAGCTCTCCCCACTTGCCCTGGGGCAGTCTCTCCCCAGGTGGCAGCCCCCGGAAGCTGCAGGCCCACAGCTTGCCGGTGTGATCAGCCCCAGGGAAGAGAAGCCCTCTTTCTCTGATTCCAGCAGAAGTTCTTCAACCGACCCTGGGGCTCAAATGCTGATTTGAGTCATGTGTTCACTCCGGAACCACTGTGGCCTGGAGAAGAGTCAGCCCCACGCAGACCAATAGAGTGAACGGGAGAGGGGTGCTTCCCACAGGAACAAGTTTCTAGAATAAGAGCATTTGGATGCTCTCCAGGCACACACAGTTGATGTTCGCCAACCCCTTAGAAGTACATCTCTACAATTGCTTCCCTTACTCTGCAAGTGCCCGTGCCTAGCTCAGCTCTGCAACCCCAGAGCCCTGCAGATGTTAGGCCACTCCTGTGGGGCATGACTTAATGTCGTTTAAAACAATAGATTTAAATAAGAGCATTATGCCTTACACAAAAGCTTACGGAATTAAACCGTCTTAATTGGCATTGCCTCTGCTAGAAGAGACCCTGACATATGTATGTTTTCAAAGTGTGGTGTCTGTTCATCTTCTGTTTCTAAACAGACGAAAGCTCCCTGAGGGCAAGGCTGGCTTTTCTTCATTCAGTGTCATCTGCACTCTGCCACAGCACTAAGCACCTGGCTGCCCAATCACTCTGGGTTCATCAACTTTTAGAGAATGCCGTGGGAAGAGTATAGACTTACCGGTCAGACAGACTTGGTGGAAATTGTGGTAAAGAAAACTTAGGTTCTGTCTCTTAATAGCTGTCCCTTAAGCAGGGTGTAAGTGAGGGTTCAATGAGGGAAGAGGCCACTGGAATGAGTGGAAAAAGGGACTTGTTATTGGAATTTGACCTTTCACAGTGTGGAAGAAGGAAGGTCTAAATTACAGAGTGGATGGTCTGAGGGGACAAGGGCCAATCGATCTGGAAGCCACGTGGGGAAGTTGATGGAGGAGGATCCAGGAAGCTTCTGCCACCAAGCATCTGGGCTGGACACAGGGCAGAAGGAGGCAAAGGCCCACGGAAACCCACTGGTGTTTCTACATCCCGCTGCCACCACATCCAATGAGGCTGGCCTGAGAGTGAAGGCTGCTGCTCCCCGACTGCTGGATTCTCATGCCTCATTTGGCCAGCTCAGACCCAGAGCTGTATTGGGGAATGGGATTCTGGACAACACAGCTCCAAACTGTCCACGTCAACACAGCACAACCACCACGGCCAAGTGTTAGACCCTTCTGAGCCTCAGTTTCCTCATCCATGAAACGGGGGTGTGAATGCTTGGTGCGGGACCCAGCTGATACCTGGCACTCAATGATTATTTACTTACCTTGGCCAGAACCTTTGTTACTTGTACAAACTTTTGGCCCTTCCCTCTTACCACGGCAATGCCTTTAAGAATTTCTGTCCCCAAAGCCCATGGCAGTGGCCTCTGAGGGCAACCATGACTTAATTTAGATCTGAAGTTTTAAACAACATTAAGCGATGCCCACAGGGTGGCCTAATGTCTGCGATGCTCTGGCTTTTTGCAGAGCCAGATTCCTCTGGTCAATGGGCCCAGAGGAGCTCACTGCATTTCCCCCCAGGCCTGGTTTTGGGGTCATCTTGTTATGAGGATGGGACAAGTAGCAGCCTTCCAGGTGTAGTCACCATTTGCAGTCGGGGAGAGCCTCCACTACCTTGGGGAACCCTGACACCACAGCTTCTGGCTACAATTTGCCTCCCCAAAGGGTAACCAAGTGAACGCCTTGCCACGAGGCAACATCCATTCTATGATTTCAGCAAGCGTCTTTCTCCGGGGCTTACGGAACTGGCCCTTTAAGGCCAACGGGCTGCCTCCTGGGCGGGGTGGATGGAGGGGGCAGGGAAGAGGAAGAGACTTCTCTGCTGCCTGGGAGAAGGAGCAGAAGCCGTTGTGATGCCATGGCAACGCGGAACACTTCAAAATGGATTTGTCCAATTTGCAGGTTAATAATCAGGGAAACAGAAGGGCAACTTTCGGTGAGCTGCTCATGGATCCCTGAAGGCTGGTGCAGAAGAGAAATGGGCTAGGTGGGTTGAGGCCCGGTGAAAGGCTCCCATCCACTGGCAGATGGGGAGACTGAAGCTCGGTGAGAGGACCGGACCAGCCCAGAGTCACCCAGTATGTCAGCAGTAGCTCCAGTCAGCAGGTCGATGGTTCATTTGTTCATTCAACAAAAAATATTTACTGAGTGCCTACTATGTACCAGGCACTATTCTACCGGCTAGGGGTAAACAGTGAAGGGTTAACTGGTGTTAGAGCAAACTTACAACCTAAACATTAATTTCAGGAATTACTGCGAACACCCATGAAGGCTTTACTCAGTGCCAAGCTCAGTGCCAGCGAATGCAGTGCACCTTCCACTACATACTCCACGAGACCCCTGCAGCAGACACTGTTCTTATTCCCTTTGTATTCACGGAAAAACCGAGGCCCAGGGAGGATCAGGTGCTTGCCAAGGTCGAACGCTGAGTCCCTCCGAATCAAGGGGCAATAAGGTGCCTTCATCATTCTGCCACATCTCTGCCCCCACACTGGGCTGGAGTGACTGAACTTGGGGCAGAGAGAACCTGGGAAAGTAAACCCATGGTGCTGGATCCCTGAGGTCTCTGAGAGAGGTGAAGTTGGCAAAGAGTGCTGGAAACACAGGACTCCAGGACAACAGGCCTCACTGCCGGGGAGCCCACTCAGGTCATTCACATAGTGGAATGCAGGCGAGCTCTGTAGTCAGAAAGATCTAGGTTAAAGGTGAGTGACGTGACCCCTGAGCCTCAGTTTTCCTGTCTGTACAATGGGGACGATACAGTGGTGTGAGATTCAGAGGATCAGTGCCCATGAAGGTGCCTGGTTCAGTGATGGCTGAGAGTTAGCAGTCACTGACTGGAAGCTTGAAGACATCATGTGTAAAAGGGCACAGAGGCCTAGCAGGACCCGTTCCACAGGTACTCTCTGTTCTGACTTGCTGGTGTGTCCCATTAGACACCCCTTCCTTCTCCTGAAAAAGCAGGGGCGGCCGACTGTTGCAAGGAGTCAAATACAGCCCTGGCCAGGGGCTAGGACTTATGAAATATACAGAATGAAATGTACACAATGACCACAGCACTTATTCCCATCACAGTGACCTTTCCAGACTGAGCCACTGATTGGTGACACCTCACTTCTGGTGGCCCCTACAGTTTGCCCGCTACTATCACGTATGTTTGTTCACTAATCCCAGGACCTGAGTTTTAGAGCTGAAAGATCCTGGGGCGAGGGAGGGTGGCAATGCGTCATCTCACTTGGTAGTTACCAAGCCTGGGTGCGCACCAGATTCACCTGGGAGCTTTTTAGACATGAACGTGAGAACAGTTTTCTTTCGTGTGCACACTGTAGAACTTTCCAGCTGTACCAAATAGGATTCAGTAAGTAGTCCCCTGGTGTGTTCCCCAGAAGCAGCCACTGTTTCTTTCTTACTGTTGAGGGGGCAATCCATGTATGTGTAGGGGAATGCATTCAATGCAAGCACGGACAGCCCCTGAACATGCCTTCTGTTCCCTGTTCTCATTTATCAGTGCATCTTAGTTGTATATATCAATATATCAGAACATGAAGATCCAACTGGCTTCTTCTTAATGCTGCACAGCATTCCTTTGCTCGGCATTGGTGCCTCATTGATGGACATGAATGGACTTTCCAATTCTATGCTGATACGGTTTGGCTGTGTCCCCATCCAAATCTCATCTTGAACTATAGCTCCCATAATTCCACCATGTTGTAGGAAATACCTGGTGGGAGATAATTGAATCATGAGGGCAATTTCCCCCATACTATTCTCGTGGTAATGAATAAGTCTCACGTGATCTGATGATTTTATAAGGGGAAACCCCTTTCACTTGTCTCTCATTCTGTCTCTTGACGGCTGCCTTTGAGACGTGCCTTTCGCCTTCCTCTGTGATTGTGAGGCTTCCCCAGCCATATGGAACTGTGAGTCCATTAAGCCTCTTTTTCTTTATAATTTACCCATTTTCAAGTATGTCTTTATCAGCAGCATGGAAATGGACTAATACCTATGCTAAGTCAAACAAGACAGCAGTAAGCTTCCTAGTACCTACATTCCTTTATGCACAAAACTTTGCATAATTTTGTGTGTGTGCTAAAGGATACTGTATTAGGGAAGCTTAAGGTGACAGATTCCTGGGCCCTCTCAAAGACATTCTGATTCCATTGGCCTGGGGTGATGCCCAGGAATCTGAATTTTGAAAAGCACTCACATAATTCAGATGGGCCCCCATGCCTGGAATCTCCTGGCTCATCTAGTGAAAGGGAAGTGCAGGTCCTACAAAGCTGAGTGGACTGTGCCAGGCTCCCGACTCCTGGGTCCAGCCCAGTCCATGACAGCATCTGGAGAAGGCTCTGTGTGGCCACCACCAGTGCCCCTACATGTGTGCCTGGCTCCTGCCATGGAACCATGATCATTAGCCAAGCGGCCCTGGAGCCTGGCTAATCATGTCCCTTTCCACTTCATGTAACGCTATTGTTTTTAATAACACACAAGAAGTCAGTAAGAGTGGCTGCCTCTGGGGAGAAGAACTGGCCACGTGGGAATGGGAGTAAGGGAGAAGACTTTTCCATGATGAACGTGGGCGGAAAAAAGAAAATAAAATAAGAAAATGAAAACCTGTTGCATAAAAAATATAAATAACAATGGAATCACTGGGTCTAGCTCGTTCTCTAACCACATGGTCTTGAGCAAGTCGCGCACACTCTCTGAGCCTCAGTTGGGAGCGGCTACGACACTGGGGGCTCCCAGTAAGTGCTGAATGAGTGAATGGAGGTGAGACCCTGGGTGGAGCCCTCGAAAGCCACGCCAGCTGCAGCCCAAGGCAGAGAGAAGCTGGTAAGACTTTTCCCATTGTGCAAAAGGGCAGAACACAGAGAAACAAAGGCCAACTTGAGGATGGCCATAAAGTGAGGGCGACAGGGAGGAGGCCTATCTGAGGGCCTCTGTAGCTGCTAGAAACCTGCCTCCACCTGCCTGGGGAGGTCTCCACCGTAGGGCCTGGACCTGGTGAGTAAAGTCATTCCGTGGGATGTTTTCTGCTCTCTCACCTTGGCCTGGGACGGCACCATCAGGTGCCTTGTGGGCAGAGAATGTGACTGTCTCAGGGGCCTGCCAGGCAGAGCCAGCCCAAGCCCCAGGTGCGACTGCAACTGGGGGCATCTGCCCATGGTCGGCCAGGCCTGGGAAAAGAGGAGCTGCCTGCCTCTCAACGCTGACTTTCTCCGACTGCCCTCCCCTGGGAAGCAGGGATGACAAAAGCAAAGAGAAGACGAGCAAAAGCCCGCTGGGAGGTGGAAGATGGGCCAGGAGTCCCCAGTGAATTATCTTAACAATGGCAAAATATTGGAACATTTTGCAACCTTTTATGGAATTTATAGTGAAACAAAAATTGCTTTTGTTCTATCAGAACAAAGACGGATGGGTACGTTTCCCCTGCTGGGGCCGTAAACTGGGATGGTTCTTGAAGGAAAGTAAAAAAGTGAGGTTCTTTGGGTCAGATTTGGTATGTAGATGTCTTCCCCAACCCCCTTCCTCTCAATTCAGACTAACTGGGGACTTAGAATACTCAGTGCTTTTGAAATATTGAAGGATCTGGTAGCCTTGGGCCAACCTACAACCTTGTCAGCCCTAGGCAGGGCCTTGGGAGTGGCTGCCTTGTGCACCTGTTGTGTGCCAGGTCTTACACTAGGCTCTGGGAAGATGGAATTGGTTTTAACCATTGTGGAATTCACAGTTCTGGAAACTAGCAAGTAAAGCAGGAATTACAACACAACATGGTAACCATTTTGCAAAAGGAATGCCCTGGTACTGGCACTTGGACCCAAGCTGGGCCAGCAAGAATTAGCCTGGGAGATCCACTGGCCCTATTGGGAAATAAAAGTTCTTTCTCACAGGGGAGTTGGGCTGGCAGCAGGATGCCTGGAGCTGCTGAAGGCAGGCTTGCCATCATGCGGGATCTACCAGTTCCCATCTTGCCATGGCTGGTGAGGGCTTGCCTGCATATGAAACCAACACAGAAGAATGCAGAGCGAGATGGAGGTGAGACTCCTGATAACGCCTCTGGGGCCCCTGAGTCCAGCTGTGCCTGGACTTTGCCTTTGGACTTTTTGGTTCTATGTGTCAAGCAGATTTGTTTTTACCTGGAGTAATTTAGGTTAACTTTTCCCTTGCTTCTTGGATTTCCCTTGCTTCTTACCAAAAAGAATCGTGACCCCCAGTTCTTAAGGAACTCATAATCTAATATAGGGGACTCATGTGCAAGCAAACAATAATGCTTCAATGTTGTAAGGACTGTAAGGAAGAAATGTGCATGCAGTATTATGAAGAAAGGGTTTGGGTTAATTTTCTTGGATGCAGGAAAAGAAGTTCTAGCATGTTTCCCCCACATACCTATCACAGAGCTGGTCACGCCAACACATGCTCTGTGTGTATGAGTGGAAGAAAAGGCAGAGTCTTATGACAAAGCTAGTAGAGACCAGGCGATCCCATGTGAAATCATATCCCCTTCCTAACTTTCTAAATTCAGGGCTTTAGAATTGGCTGCCCTGGTGTCCATGTGACAGTAATAGAATCTCCTTAGCAGAAGCAGAGTCTTTTAATAGACCTCCAGAGGCTAATGGGCCTGACATATCTTTGACATTTATTGGATTTTACGAGCTAGTGGATCTGATTCAGAAAGCTGATCAGATGTTCCAAATCGATGGCCCCTTTGGGGTGCTGTCTTCGCACAGAGCCATAATGAGGTGACCTTGGATGCCTGAGTCCAGAAAGAACAGAAAGAGGATGTCAGAATCGTAGAAATTGCTAAACTGATCAAGGCCTACACAGTGCCCTCGGGCTCGCTCCTGGCTCTGAGATGCTTTGCCCACGGATTCTGTGACTGTACGTTCCTCTTGCCTCACCCTGCCCGAACAGTTACAATCATTAGTCTCTGAAAAAAAAAAAAAAATTCTTCCCTTATTCAACAGATATTCATGGAAAACTTCATCATAATGTCACTTAATAAATGAACATTTCCTGGCACAGGGGACTCCAGGAAGATTGTAGGATGTCCCTTGTCCTCTACCAGCTTAGAATCTTGCAGGGGAGACTTCAAGACGCCCAAATCCTATTAGTGCCCCGTGATGGGGCTGGCAGAGAGAACCCTAAAAAGAACACAGGCAGTGGAATTGAAAGCAAGCTTGCCCTCTGGATGTTAACGAAGCTTCCTAAAGTAGGGGGTATTTTTGTTGAGTTCTGAAAGTCAAGTAGAAGCTGTTCAGACAGGGGAGGAGAAAAATGACATCTAGGTGGGAGGAAGGATATGCGACATATACAAAAGTGTAGCGATGCAGAGATGTTGTTATTGGAAGATGCAGAGTAAATGTCACAGAAGACAAATATAAGGGCTGGAAAGAATAGAGAAAGATACTCTCATACATTGCTACCAGGGGTGGGAATTTACTATGGAGCTTTTTGGGAAAGTGATTTGGCAGTATCTGTTCACTTTTAAAATACACATGACGTTTAACCCAGAAATTCCGCCTTTGTTTGTTTGTTTGTTTGTTTGTTTTTTGAGAAAGAGTCTCACTCTGTTGCCTGAACTGGAGTGCAGTGGCGTCATCTCAGCTCACTGCAGCCTCTGCCTCCCGGGTTCAAGTGATTCTCCTGCCTCAGCCTCCCAAGTAGCTGGGATTACAGATGCCTGCCACCAGGCCCAGCTAATTTTTTGTATTTTTAGTAGAGATGGAGTTTCACCATGTTGACCAGGCTGGTCTTGAACTCCTGACCTCAAGTGATCTGCCAGCCTAGGCCTCCCAAAGTGCTAGGATTACAGGCATGAACCACCATTCCTGGCCCAGAAATCCTGCCTTTGGAGCTCAAGCCTGTAGGTATTAAAAAAAACAAGAAGCACTAGTATCAAAAGCTTGTATTATACTTAAGCTGATATTTATTGTAGCATCATTCACTGTGGGAGGATAAAAAAAGAAACCACCTGAAGATCTGCTGACAAGGGATTGGTTAAATAAAATGCGGCATGTTCATATCTTGGAATTCCAAGGAGCTGTTAAAAAGGCAGAGAAAGAAGTCTCTAGCCACTGGTCTATAAGAATAAGTCTGGTACGCCATGGAAGCTCTCTTCGTCAACATAATGGGGAGAAGAGTCAATTAAAAGTCATAAAAAAGACACATTGCTTTAAAGCTTAAAAACCTCTGAATCATTTGCCATTCTTTGGATGTAAGGTCCAAGTCTTTTTACTGGACATTGTCTGCTGATTGGTATTCCATGTTACTTTTCTTGCACCAACCATTTCTATAATACATAATCTACAATTTTCAGTTCTGTTTTCTTTAAAGTGGAGTGAGAGTTTAAAGGCAGTGGTAAAGCAATCTGAGTATAGAACACCACTAGATTTTTATGATATCCCCCCTTGTGTTAAATTGTGAAATATTGCCACAACTTCCTCCCACACCAGTAGGCATAAGCTTTTGTGATGTGGCATTGCTGCTCCTCCTATCAAGAGGTGAAGCCTATTTCCCATCCCTTAAAGTGAGGATGACCTTGTGACTTGCTTTGGCCAACAGAAAGTGATGTCAGGCTAGAGCTTAAGAGTCCTTGCTCTTTTCTGGTTTGGGCCCTGTTGGACTGCTGCCCCGAGGCCACCATGTGAGGAAGCCCAGCTAGTTCAGGATAAAAGGCAATGTGAGGCCTCAGTGGAAGGCCAGCACCAACGGCCAGACAGATGGAGAAGATCATCTCGGACTTTCCAGCCCACTCAGCTCCAGCTCAATGCAGCCCTGTGAGAGAGTCCAGGCAAAACCAGCAGCCCATGAAATCATGAGAAATAACAGACCATTATTGTTCCAAGCCACTATGTTTTGGAGTGGTTTGTTATACAGCAAAAGGTAACCGATATATCCCAGATCTTTATTGTCATCTGGGTAGCGAATGTTTTTAGAAAGCAACATTGAGCAAATCTTTCTGGGGCATTTAACTTGATTTTCATAGAAAAGTGATGGTCTTCTTCTTCTGCTCTAATTGCACTGATTTATAAAGCATTTGATGAAAGTATAGAATTACAGTTATAAATAGAGTGGTATAAACAGGCTTAAGGACCAATACAGCCTGACTCTGATGAGCCCAGAAGTCACCTGATGGGAGCAGAAGGATGCAAACATACCAGAAAGCAGCCTACTGGCCAAAGCTTGTCAGCACCATGGGTGTCCAGGAGCATCAGAGGAATGGAGAGCGCTGGGGAATCCAGCAACTCTCTGTAACAGAGGTTGGTGAAGAGAGCTTTTACCCTGTTGTTAAGAAAGAAAAGTAGCTACAGAGAAATTCACATGGTAGGATCCAATTGTAGAAAAACAAAACCAGCATATCTGTTCATGTTAGTATGACAACACGGAGAATGATCTAGAAGGATACATGCCAGACTTGTCATGGCTACCTCAGGGGCTAAGAGTGGGAATAAAGAGGGAAAGGAGACATGGGGGAAAAGCACTGTAGCAAAATGGAAAATATACATGGCATATAAGTAAAAACAAATAGACGGTTCATAAATATAGACACACCAGTACTAAGTACTACTATCAACAAGCACAACTTAAATATGAACACTGACAGGAAATGGATGAATGAAAGATAATGGGATAGTAGGCAGTTCTGAGCTTGAATTTTCTTTATCTAGTAGTTTTTGTAATAAAGAGCAGAGGAAAATAACTACACTCTCAGGTATATGCCATAGTATCTTGTGATTTTTATACAAATGACATATTATTATAATCCACCAAAAATAATTTACCTCTGCCCTATATCTGCATATTCATTTGTTGGTATATTTTCTATAATATTTAGCACTTTCTAACTGGCTTTATTTGCATATGTTTTTATATTTTGTTATTTGATTATAAGGTACTTGAGGGTACAGAATGGTGCCTTACATAACTGGGCATCTTCAAAGTGCCCTGTTTAAAATAGGCGATCAATAAATGTTTCTTAGAAGAAAGGGGAAACAAAGCCTCACTCTGATGGCAGTTGACTAGGGAAGAGATCCAGGAGGTAGCCAATTTGATCTCTGGAAGAGCTCGGAGTGAGTGCATTGGTCGGGGAACAGCAAATGACAGCAGAGCCAGACTTTCACCTGCTTTTTAAGCAATGACGAAATAAATTTTCTCACACAGCCTGATGTCCGGAGGCAGAGGAGCTGCAGTTCCCAGCAACTCACCCAGATTCAAAGTGCCCAGAGAAGATGAGAAACGGTTTCTTTCCATGCTATTTTCTTAGAAATACGGAAACCTGGTGGAGACTCATAGAAAAATAGTGTGTAGGAGGCAAGACTAACTAGCAGCTCCCATTTGGACGGACAGAGCAGCATGTGGAAACTCACATTGTGAACTTTCACTCTAAGAACTACTGCGGGAACATACCAGGAAAGCCGAGGGAATGAGAATTCACAGACTCTTTAAAGGAGGTGGATTGCTGCTGTGGGCTGCATGGGACAGCCAAGGAACTGTGAGTCTGCTTGCTTTCTCAGCTGGGAGGCTTGTAGCCTGGGGCAAGTCCTCAGCCCTACTCACCCGCTGCCTGTAAATAAATTCTGTGCTGTTGGGGGTGCATGGTGAGAGTGGCCTTTCAGGTTGTGGGCTGCATGGGAAGTGGGTGAGGCCTGTAGCTGCCAGCTTTCCCCCAGTTTCCTGGCAACCTGTGTGACACAGCAGAGGCAGACATAATCCCCTGGGAACGTAAATCCACTGGCCTGGGAATCGCACCCCCATGCCCCACAGCAGCTGCAGCCAGCCTGGCCCAATGAGAGGCTGAGCTCAGACATGCCTGACTCTTCCCTCACTTGGTGGGCTTTCTCTACCTGCCCTGGTAGCTAAAGACAAAGGACATATTCTCTTGGGAGCTCTACAGCCCCGCCCACTACCCGACCCTAGGGCAATCTTGTATCTTTCCTATACTTCTGCAGCTGATGCACTCTTGAAAGTGCCACCTCCTGGCTGGAGGCCAACCAACACAAAACCAGCGCACTTAACAAAAATACAACCCAGGACCCTCAGAGTCGACTTCACTCCCCTGCTACCTCCACTGGAGCAGGTCTTGCTATCCACAGCCGAGAGACCTGAAGATGGTTCACATCACAGGACTCTGTGCAAACATCCCTGGTACCAGCCCAGAGCCTGGTGGCTCTGCTGGGTGGTTAGATCCAGAAGAGAAATAACACTCATTGCATTTCAGCTCTCAGGGAGCCCTATCCTTAGGAGAAGGGGAGAACACCACATCAAGGGAGTACTCCATGGGACAAAAGAATCTGAACAGCAGCCCTTGAGTCCCAGATCTTTCCTTTGACATAGTCTACGCAAATGAGGAGGAACCAGAAAAACAATTCTGGTGATATGACAAAGCAAGGTCTTTAGCACTCCCAAAAGATCACACTAGCTCACTAGCAATGGATCCAAACCAAAACGAAATCTCTGATTTGCCAGAAAAAGAATTCAGAAGGTCTACTATCAAGCTAACCAAGGAGGCACCAGAGAAAGGTGAAGTCCAACTTAAATAATAATAAAAAAAAGATACAGGATATGAATTGAAACATCTCCAGTGAAATAGATAGCATAAATTTTAAAAACTTACAACCTCTGGAAATAAAGGACACACTTAGAGAAATGAGAAATGCACTGGAGAGTCTCAGCAATAGAATTGAACAAGTAGAAGAAAGAACTTCAGAGCTTGAAGGCCAGGTTTTCAAATTAACCCAATCCAACAAAGAAAAACAAATTTTAAAAAATGAACAAAGCCTCCAAGAAGTTTGGGATTATGTTTAAATGACTAAACCTAAGAATAACTGGTGTTCCCAAGGAGGAAGAGAAATCTAAAAGTTTAGAAAACACATTAGAGGGAATAATCGAGGAAAACTTTCCCAGCTCTGCTAGAGACCTAGACATCCCAACACAAGAAGCTCAAAGAACACCTGGGAAATTCATCATAAAAAGATCATTACCTTGGCACATAGTCATCAGATTATCTAAAGTCAAGGCAAACAAAAGAATCTTAAGAGCTATGAGGTGAAAGCATCAGGTAACCTATAAAGGAAAACCTATCAGATTAACAGCAGATTTCACAGCAAAAACCCTACAAGCTAGAATGGGGTTGGGGTTCTATATTTACCCTCCTTAAACAAAACAATTATTAGCCAAGAATTTTGTATCCAGCAAAACTAGGCTTCATAAATGAAGGAAAGATACAGTCTTTTTCAGACAAACAAACACTGAGAGAATTTGCCACTACCAAGCCAACACTATAAGAAATGCTAAAAGGAGCTCTAAATCTTGAAAAAAATCCTCGAAACACACAAAAATAGAATGTCCTTAAGGCATAAATCTCACAGGATCTATTAAAACACGCGCACACACACACACACACACACACTGAAAATAAAACACAAGGCATTCAGGTAACAAATACAATAATGAATAGAATAGTACCTCACATCTCAATACTAACATTGAATGTAAATGGCCTAGATGTTCCACTTAAAAGATACAGAATGGCAGAATGGGTAAGACTTCATCAACCAAGTATCTACTGTCTTCAAGAGACTCACCAGACACATAAGGACTCATATACACTTAAGGCAAATGGGTGAAAAAAGATATTCCACGCAAATGGACACCAGAAGTGAGCAGGAGTAGCTATTCTTGTATCAGACAAAACAGACTTTAAAGTAACAACAGTTAAAAAAAAGACAAAGAGGGACATTATATACTGATAAAAGAACTAGTCCAACAGGAAAATATCACAATCCTAAATATGTATTCACCTAACACTGGAGCTTCCAAATTTATAAAACAATTACTACTAGACCTAAGAAATGAGATAGATGGCAACACAATAATGGTGGGGGACTTCAGTACTCCACTGACAGAACTAGACAGATCATCAAGACAGAAAGTAAACCGAGAAATAATGGACATAAGCTATACCCTAGAACAAATGGACTTAATAGATATTTACAGAACATTCGACCCAACAACCACAGAGTATACATTCTGTTCATCAGCACATGGAACATTCTCCAAGATTGACCATATGACAGGCCACAAAACAAGTCTCAACAAATCTAAGAAAATTGAATTTATATCAAGTGCACTCTCAGACCACAGTGGAAAAAAATTGAAAATCAACTCCAAAAAGAACACTCAAAACCATGCAAATACATGGAAATTAAATAACTTGTTCCTGAATGATCGTTGGGTCAGCAATGAAATCAAGATGGAAATTTAAAAATTATTTGAACTGAGCAATAATAGTAACACAGCCTATCAAAACTTCTGAGATATAGTAAAAGCAGTGCTAAGAAGAAAGTTCATAGCATTAAACGCCTACATCAAAAAGTCCAAAAGAGCATAAATAGGCAATCTAAGGTCACACCCCAAGGAGCTAGATAAATAAAAATAAACCAAACAAAACTCAGCAGAAGAAAATAAATAACCAAGATCAGAGCAAAATTGAATAAAATTGAAACCAAAAAATACAAAAGTTAAATGAAGCAAAAAGTATGTTCTTTGAGAAGATAAGTAAAATTGATAAACCATGAGATTGACCAAGAAAAGAAGAGAGAAGATCCGAATAAGCTCAGTTACAAATGAAACAGGAGAGATTACAACTGATACCACAGAAATACAGAAGATCATCCAAGGCTACTATGAGCACCTTCAGTTGCATAAACTAGAAAACCTAGAAGAGAAGAATAAATTCCTGGAAATATACCACCCTCCTAGATTAAACCAGGAAGAAATAGAAACGCTGAACAGACCAATAGCAAGCAGCAAAATTAAAATGGTAATTAAAAAGTTACCAGCAACAACAAAAAAAATCCAGGACCAGACAGATTCACAGCTGAATTCTATCAGACACTCAAAGAAAAATTGGTGCCCATTCTATTGACAGTATTCCAAAACATAGAGAAAGAGGAAACCCTTTCTAAGTTATTCTATGAAGCCAGTGTCCCCAAAAACAGGAAAGGACATAATAAAACAAACAAACTACAGACCAATATCCCTGATGAACACAGATGCAAAATCCTAAATCCAAAAAATCCACTAAATCCTAGCTAATTGAATCCAACAGCATATCAAAAAGATAATCCACCATGATCAAGTGGGTTTCATACCAGGGATGCAGAGATGATTTAACATACACAAGTCAATAAATGTGATATACCACAAAAACAGAATTAAAAACAAAATTCACATGATCTTCTCCATAGATGCAGAAAACACATTTGACAAAATCCAGCTTTCCATTTATACATCCAGCAAAGGACTAATATCCAGAATCTATAAAGAACTCAAGCAAATCAACAAGGAAAAAAAAAGCAATCTTGTCAAAAAGTGGAATATGGACATAGACAATTCTCAAAAGAAGATCTACAAATGGCTAACAAGCATATGGAAAAATGCTCAACATCACTAATAATCAGGGAAATGCAAAGCAAAACCACCGTGAGGTACCACCTTACTCCTGCAAGAATGGAATAATGAAAAAATAATACATGTTGGCTTGGATGTGGTGAAAAGGGAACACTTTTACACAGTTGGTGGGAATGTAAACTAGTACAACTACTATGGAAAACAGTGTGGAGATTCCTTAAAGAACTAAAAGTAGATCTACTGTTTAATCCAACAATCCCACTACTAGGTATCTACCCAGAGGAAATAAGTCATTATATGAAAAAGATACTTGCACACACATGTTTATGGCAGCACAGTTTGTAATTGTAAGAGTATGGAACAAGGCCAAATGCCCACCAGTTAACAAATGGATAAAGAAAATGTGATATGTGTGTGTGTGTGTATATACATATATATATATACATACTACTCAGTCATAAAAAGGAATGAAATAATTCGAGACCATTATTCTTTCTTTCTTTTTTTTCTGTTTTTTTTTTGAGACAGAGTCTTGCTCTGTTGCCCAGGCTGGAGTGCAGTGTTGCCATCTTGGCTCACTGCAACCTCTGCCTCCCAGATTCAAGTGATTCTCCTGCTTCAGCCTCCCGAGTGAGACCATTATTCTAAGTAAAGTAACTCAGGAATGGAATTAACTCAGGAATGGAAGTAACTCAGGAATGAAGAAACTGAGGGATAGAAAACCAAATATCATATGCTCTCACTCATTAGTGGGGGCTAAGCTATGAGGATACAAAGGCATAAGAATGATACAATGGACTTTGAAGACTCAGGGGAAAGGGTGGGAGGGGGGTGAGGGATAAAAGACTACACATTGGGTACATTGTACGCTGCTTGGGTGATGGGTGCAGCAAAATCTCAGAAATCACCACTAAAGAACTTATTCATGTACAAAAAATTAATTAATTTTTTTTAATGTGAAAAAAAAAGAGAGAGATGGAAACCTTTCCAGTCGCCCCATCAGACTCCTGTCACGTCTCTTTGCCCAGATTTGGGCCACATGCTGAGACTGAGACCAATCACTGGTTCATGAAACAGG
The DNA here is from genome assembly GCF_003255815.1 of Theropithecus gelada. NCBI lineage: Eukaryota > Metazoa > Chordata > Mammalia > Primates > Cercopithecidae > Theropithecus > Theropithecus gelada. The sequence continues at coordinate 169,830,353 of NC_037673.1, read as the reverse complement.
ATTAGCATGATTGGCTTAGACCATCCATGGGTCCATATGTGGTCCTATTTTGTACATGTTTAGCATGCAGTTTTATCACATGGAATTTACCAGGCAATTCTGACAGCACCTATACCCTGTTCAACAGAGGAATCCACTGTTCACATGTTTGGAGGCCACAGCAAAGTCAAATAGCTGTAGAAGTTTCTACATACTTTCCATTTCTATACTTATTACACACCAGTAGTAAACAGTTTGCTGCAGAACAGCACTGCTCAATGGACCACGCTTTGAGTAACACTGGTTTAGACTACTCAGAATCTCCTCCTACACCTAGGATGGAGTCAGCTCCCTGACACATGTGAAGCTAGGGTAGAGACCTTAGAAAAGCAGGGATATGTTGGTAAGGCACAAAGGCAGAAAGGAAGCTGGGTAGGCAACCTGTAGTTCGCTACATTGCACTTCAGCATTGCTGCTGGTGTGACGAGCTGAGAGCAGGTCACCGTTCATACACAACTTTGAACACAACTCCACACACTGAGATGGTGTCCTCACTGCATACAGCCACCTTGTCTGTCTCTAAGGCAGAATGAGATAATATTCCCATTCCTGACTAAAAGCAAAGAATGTGCCCACAGGTGGTAGGGAGAGAAAAGATTGTTTGGGGTATCTGGCCTGGGTTAGTTAGTCTAGGCTAGGCTGCCCTAACAAACAACTCCAAATTCCCAGCAGTTTACAACAATGATGGAGAATTTCTCACCCAGGCTACATGGCCGCTGTGAGTTAGCTGTGGCTCTGCCCCACATCTGCCTTACTTGGGGACCCAGGGGGATGGGGCAGCCTTTATCTGGGACAGTGCTAATTTTGTGGTGAAGTAGAAAAGAATATAGGAAGCCACAAGATGATTCCCAAAGCTTTTCCTGGAAAATCTTCACTTCCCTCACATTTCATTAACCATAACAAGTCACATGGTGAAGCCTGAAGTTAATGGGACAGAGAAGTAGAGTCTTGCCCGATGAGGACCATGGACATTTTTGAACAAGAGCACAATCTCTCATGGCCCCTTCCTGCGCCCGGGTGCCACATCCATGGAGAATGGATTTTTTCCCCACATCGTCTAGATTGCAAAGTCTTTCCTGGCTGAGGACACCATCGATGTGTTTTTGTGACTCTCCTCACAGAATAAATACTCTGAGGTGGCTTTTCCCAGCCAAATAAATACAGAGGTGCAAAGTGTTGGGGGGGGGGGGCGGCGCGCTGTGTACCTACTATGTTCTAGATACTCTGCTAGATTCCATCCACATGGTTTATAAATATTCTTACAATCACCCTCTGAAAGCAGGCATAACTTTACAGCAGAGGAAACAGGCTCAGGAACAGTGCGTAACTTGTCCTAACTGTTAAAGCTGGAAAAGACCATGGAAATAGTGAATGCTTATACTATCATCAGTATTATTAAAATGACTGCCTTTTATCAAGAATTACTCCGTACCATGTACGGGTATTTACTTCACCTGGATAACCTCATTTGAATTTTACGACAATCTTATGACAGAATTGCTATCATTTTTATTATTCTATTGGTGAGGAAATTGAGGCTTAGAAAGAAAGAGAAAGTTGCGCCCAACTTGTGAAAAAGGGGCAGAGTTCAGGGCAGAACCCAGATGTACCCAGGGTCATTCTCCAACGCCCAGGGCACAGCATTTCTCAAAGAGTGAAGAACTCATGAGGGCATCAAAGCTTTCCCTGGACCATACAGGAAGGAATGGGGAAAGGCCTCCCCTGCAAGCCAGAGAGGAGAGGAAAAGGAATGCCTGGTGGGGATATGAGTGCAAGGACGGGGGTCGGGCCATTTGCATTCCGTATCCTTCTAAAGAACCCTTCTGCGGCCGGGCGCGGTGGCTTACGCCTGTAATCCCAGCACTTTGGGAGGCCGAGGTGGGCAGATCACGAGGTCAGGAGTTCGAGACCAGCCTGGCCAACGTAGTGAAACTCCGTCTCTACTAAAAATACAAAAAATACCAGGCATGGTAGCGGGCTCCTGTAATCCCAGCTACTCGGGAGGCTGAGGCAAGAGAATCGCTTGAACCCGGGAGGCGGAGGTTGCAGTGAGCTGAGATCTCGCCATTGCACTCCAGCCCGGGCGACCGTGTGAGACTCTGTCTCAAAAAAACAGAACAAAACAAAACAACCGTCTGCATCTTCAATGTGTTGCTTTTGTTTTGTAATATCGTGGCCACAGGATGCCCCAGCTGAGGTGGACGTACGTTGTCTTCCTGCCTGGAGTTCCCTCTTTTAAAAACAGCACCTCCCTTTTCCTTTGGGGAACAGCCCCTCCCACCTAGGTCTGTGTGGGCTGAATGGTCACCGTGGAGCAGACGTCTCCACTTTGAGCAGCGTCACTTGTGATTCATCTTAGCTATGGAAATGCCAGCCAAGGAGACACCCATTGCCCTGGGGGAAGATAGGATTCATCTGGGAGCCATTGCCTGTCCCTCTTCAAATTCTTTGGTACACAGAGGTCAGAAGGCACCAAGGAGGAGGGGGGCAAATTTGCCCGGAAGTCATGGTGGTCATGGATCATCTGGGCTGCTCATTTTGCGGGGAACTCTCCACCACAGAGGCCTACTACAAAAGTTGACATTCACTTCCCAGCCTCCTTCATGGCTAGGAGCTGGCACGTGGACTAGGCTTCTCCAATCAGACATGCCCCTCTCAGGACATCAGCGTGGGCACTAGTGACGCGAGAAGCAGAGTCTTCATGGAATCCATTCTGGCAAGGAGCTGTTCCTCCACTGGGCAGAGACACAACTCCCTGCGTTACCAATAATACCCGGGCAGCTACTGCTTGAGAAATATTTCATGGGTGAATTAACAAATAATACTAGTAGCAGCCCTGGCATTATTGGTGATGCAGGGTGTAGCGTCTCCGCCCAGTGGAGGAACAGCTGTGTCCTCACAGGACGGGCTCTGAGGTGTGGTTTGGGAAATTGTTCTGCCTGGGTGACTCCACACCTGGGTCTCTGGCCCGCCCAAAGACTCTGGGAGCTACCCAATAAACAGGCCTTTAAGAAATACTTTTCCGCTTCACCTGGCCAGGTTTGGCTCCTGTCATGTGTGTAAGGTTCCTGGCTGAGGATAGAGAAGGCAAAGCGGGTCATGAGCAAAAGGATCTGAGAGGATAGGGCCCTCCAGAGCTCACTCTTTTTACCTCTCTCTGGCTGCAGCCTGAGCCCTGGAGACTGACGGTTTCTGGCGTAATGTTAAGGGAGGAAGGGCTGAGGCCAGAAAAGAGATGCTGACCATGCCGCGAAATTAGGCAATGGGGCTTCAAGGCACAGGTTAAAAACACAAGTGACCTCTTTTGGGCACCAAGCTGGAGAAAAAGCTATACCAGTTACCCTTCATCACTTCAATAATACCTCTTCAGAGGTGAAATTCAAGCACTTGAGGGAGGGGGAAGATGTGAAAATTAGGGACCATGGAGCCCCTGCCTCCACCCTCGAACTGAGAACAGGGCAAATTGATCGCCAACTCCACCCACAGGTCCTGGGACTGAGTGATTGTCTCAAGTATGAGCCAGACATATGAGGAAACTGGACAAAGGCCCTTCATGAAGGGCAGGGCACCACGGTCCTGGGTGCAGAGAGCCCCCGGGGCCCCCAGCTACAGCCCCTTCTGTGTCAGCACATGCCACAGAGTCAGGCTTCCAGAAAGCCTTGAGCTTTACAAACACAGGGTCTGGGGAATTCCAGACATTCTCAGTGGCCACATGGTCAGCACACCCCATGTTCCAACTAGGAAAGCCCTCCGAAGGCTCTCCTGGAATTTGAATTATTCGCCTGTAGGTTGTTTAGAGATTTTCAGTGGAGAATTGGGGTTTTAATTCAGAGAAGCCAAGCGTACACATTTAAAATGCCAGTAAGCAAAAAGCTGGTTGTGGATATGTCAAGAAAAAGTCAGGCAACCCACACAGAAATCTTCAGCTCTAAATTTACAACTGCAGCCAACTTCTGAACTTCGAGTCCTCCTACAAAGCCGAGGTCAGGGACCCCCACTAGAGAAATGAGCCTGGTTTTTCTCATGCAAGTATTCTAAAATGGATGGTTCTGATGTTTGCACAACTCTGTGAATAGACTAAAAAGCATTCGCATTTACCATTTAAAAGGGTGAAGTGTATGGTGTGTGAATGATAATAAAGCCGTGACGGCATTACATACAAGGCATTACATACAATTACATACAAATCCTACTCTATTACAGCATAGAGTAGGATTTGAATCTCAAACCTCCTGCACACTGGCTGCGGGACCTGGAGCAAGTCACCAACCCTAGCTGAGCTTCGCTTCGCTTCCTCAGTCTCTAAAGTGATGATCAAATCATAGTTATGTCATGGAATCAACACACAGAGGAAATGAGAGCTGTCTGTGACATTGCCTGGCCCATGGAACGCACTCTATGAATGTACCTTACCAAGTCCCTGTTACTGCCAGACACAGGGGACACGGAGACCAAGTAGACTGTGCTCCTGCCTTCAAACAGGAAGCAGCTGTTTGGAAGACAAGTTTGGGAGACAAGCAGTGACATTTCAGGGTCATCAGTGCTATGATTCAAAGACAAAATCCATGCAGTGCAATGAGAAAATGCAGGGGAGGAGGGCCAGAGGGCTCAGGGAGGACAATGCCACTCCTTGGACCCAGCTTTCCTGACCACCGAATCTCCACAACCCCATTACTGCCTGTCTATCGCCCTCCTTTGTTTCTCCCCAGCATCACCTGAATGTGTTCCCATTCATTTACTTGGGCACTCCCTTGACACCTGTGTCACTCCCACCTAGACTGGCAGCCCCATGAGAGCAGGGACCTTGTCATTCTTGGTCACTGCTGTGTCCCTGGTGGCCAGAATGGTGTCCTGTGCTTAATAGACACTTCGTGAGTATTTGCTGGAGGAAATACAGCATTAAGATGAGGCTTGAAGGGTACCTGGGAACTAGCCAAGTGAAGAAGCCAGAAAGGGCATTGCAGGCTGAGAGCACAGCAGCCAAGCTACCATTGCTGGAGACTGTACAGAGTAAGGAGAGGGACAGGAGGGGGATGGCAGACGGAGGGGGATGGCAGGGGATGGAGATGGAGACACAGGGCAGGGCAGCCCCAAGATGAGGCTTGGCTCTCACTCCAGGGCTCTCACCACTACAGAGTTCCCCCTCTCTGTTGGCTCCAGTCTATGAAAACCCCCCACGGATCCTTGTAGGCGTGCTGAGTGCAGCTGGTGCGTTTCTATAGCAACCGTCACCATGGCACCAGAGGCCTGGATCCAACTTCCGGCTCTGCTGAAGCCCTGAGCTCCTGTTACCCGCACCCCCTACCCTGAGCATCCTTCATCCCACAAGGTAGAAAGGAGATGTGGCTGGGGTCCTGCAAGGAGAGCTGTGGCCAGGGTGCAGGGCCCAGGGTCACAGGATTAAACATCACATGTGTTAGGACAGACACACCTGCCAAAGGTGGACACAGACTGAACGTTCACTGGTGATTCCAATTTGCATTGCTTCTCTCAGATGGGGCTTGGGGGTTGGGTTTGAATATGCACCAAGGCCTGGAGCAGACTGGCCTCCATGTGGGCTGGCAGGGAGTGGTGGGGGGCTCTGGGTAGGAGGCCTAGGATGTAACCCCAGCCCCTAAGGCCCCCAGACCTGTGGCTTCTCTGAGCCTCACTCTCCCAGTCCATCAAATGGAAAGGGTAAACACTGATGCTATCAGCCCATTTCAGATATGAGAGAAATAAGTACTGTGCCTTGTACCTTGTAGGTGCTTGATAAATATGTCATGAGTGAATTAATAAGTAATATTAAAAGTAATGTCGGCCGGGCATGGTGGCTCACGCCTGTAATCCCAGCACTTTGGGAGGCCGAGACGGGCGGATCACGAGGTCAGGAGATCGAGACCATCCTGGCTAACACGGTGAAACCCCGTCTCTACTAAAAAATACAAAAAAAAACTAGCCGGGCGCGGTGGCGGGCGCCTGTAGTCCCAGCTACTCGGGAGGCTGAGGCAGGAGAAAGGCGGGAACCCGGGAGGCGGAGCTTGCAGTGAGCTGAGATCCGGCCACAGCACTCCAGCCTGGGCGACAGAGCGAGACTCCGTCTCAAAAAAAAAAAAAAAAAAAAAAAAGTAATGTCGCCTCTCAGTCAGCAAAGCTGTGAGTTCCAGTCCCCTTCTCTCCTCCCTGCTCCACATTCTGTTCAAACCCAATTCTGTTGCATCAGCTTCAGACCCATCTCCTCCTCTCTGCCATGTCCCAGCCTCTCACCTTGGAGGTCAGGTCACAGAGGAAGCACTGGTTACCAAGTCACAGACCTGAGTTCTAATCCAGCCACTGTAAGTTGCTGGCCTTGTGACCCTGGGCAAGTTGAGTCACCTGCCTGTGCCCCAGTTGCACATCTGCCTGCTTCTACCAAGATCCCTTTGGTTGAAAGACTCGGAAACCCAACCAGGCTGGCTTAAGCCCAAAGGAGGGATGAGGTGAGGGTTGTGAAATTTAGCAAATAAAAATACAGAATGCCAGCTCAATTTGAATTTTTGATAAAGAACTAATAAGTTGTTGGCCAAGCATGGTGGCTCATGCCTGTAACCCTAGCACTTTGGGAGGATGAGGCAGGAAGATCACTTGAGGCCAGGAGTTCAAGACCAGCTGGGCCAACATAGTAAAACCTCATCTCTATTGAAAATACAAAAAAAAAAAAAAGATTGGCCGGGCATGGTGGCATGCTCCTACAATCCCAGCTACTCAGGAGGCTGAGGCAGAAGAATTGCTTGAACCTGGGAGGCGGAAGTTGTAATGAGCCGAGATTGTGCCAATGCACTCCAGCCTGGGCAATAGAGTGAGACTCTCTAAAAAAAAAAACAAAAAACTAATAACTTTTTAATATAGGTATGTCCCAGATATTGCATAGGGCATACCTGTATTAAAAAAATCATTATCAGCCAATCAAATTAAACTGGGCAACCTGTTTTCTCTGGCAACCCTTGGTGGGTGAATACTTACCAGCTCATGAAACAAGCTGGACCCAGGAGCTCAGGTGACATCATGAACTCTCCCCCACTCCCATCTCTGGACTTTGCTTCGGTAGCCTCAGGGAGGCTTATCCCCTGTGAGGGTAAAAATAGCCATCAACTGCCCCTGTTCCTGAGGACCGGTTACAGAAGACTTCCTCCCTCCTTCTCTCCTTCCCACCCTGTGCCCACACGGAGCCCTATCCCTGCCTCAGGGATGACCCTTGTTTACCAAGCTGCAGCTTGCTGTTTGGGCAGCTCTTCAGAGGCCGCCTCTCATCTGGCCATCCACAGCTAGCTCTCCGTACCTGAGTCACTTGCCTCCAGATTTTAGTTTCCTAATCTGTGGGGTTAGAGGACTTGACCTGCCAGGGGTCACAAACTCAAGCGACGCTAGAGTTTAGGCCAGGACTTTAAATAAATAGGCTCCTGGAGACAGCAGCCTCATCCAAAGGGAGCATTTACAACTCAGCTCTTGTTCTTTGCTGTCAAGCAGGAAAGCAGACCCAGGATTGTTTCAGATTCTCCCAAAGAACTAGAAATCTGGATATTTAAGGAAAAAAATCCCAATTGTGAGTGGTGGTCCCCCATTGCAATCCAGAGCTGGGCTTCTCAGAGGGGTTGCTGGAAACTGCATGCCGTGGAATGCCTGAGGGTGCTATTTAAAATGTGGATTCTCTGGCTCCACCCAGAAGCTCTGGAATCAGCACCCAGAAATCTGCCTTTTAGCAGGTACCTTCAGATGAGGCTTAAGCCCATTAAAATGTGAGAACTACAAATCCTGGATTTTCCATTTTAATAAGGTAGGCCCTTCATTGGCACCCATTACAATGGGGACAGGAGAACCTCTCCATTAGCATTTTCTCCCCAACCATTCCGCCCTCCACCCCAGTGCAACCTCAGAGTTTAGCAGGTGAAGGAACCAGGGCTTTGTGGAGCAGGAGCACCTGCCACCTGCACAACCCAGAGGGAAGGGACTTCGATCCCCATTTTATTCATAGATGAGAAACCTGAGGCTCCAAGAGGGGAGGTGACTTGCCCAAAGTCACAAAGCCATCAGTGGAGGAGCTGGAGTTCAAATCCCAGTCCATGAGACATCAGAGCCCCTGGGGAGCTTTCCACCAAGCCAAACTGTCTCTCCCCAAGTGGAAACAGAAGAAAGGCAATCATCATGTTGAGAGAACACTATTGGTTCAGAGATCCTCTCTCCCAAAGTCAGCTGATAGCATGACCTCCATCATCTGTGATGGAGGAGGGGGAACTCAGCAGTGTCCTGAGAAGGAGACAGGGGAGGCAAGGCAACTTTGATAAAAGCGTTTGGCTCCCGGGGACAGGACAAGGGCTGCAGCAGACATCAGTTCTGATGCACTCCCATGTCCATTCAGTGCCCACGGCATCTCCCAGAAACATGCCCGCCACCCGGCAAGTTTGGCTTGAGTGAAGTATTGCAACTGTGAAGTCTTAAATCACAGGGAGATCAGGCATTCGACAGCTGGGGGGTCCCATTGCACTTACTTTGCTGTGATCTCTATCTCTGGCTACCATTAGGTCAATCAGTGCATCTGGCCACGGTTTAGTGAGGTGCAGATTTGGAGTGAACATTTGCTGAGTACCTCCTGTATGCTCTGTGCTTTGCTAGGCACAAATGACTGGAATTTGATGTACTGTGTTCCAATAGAACATATAAGGCATGCTGCCCCCAAAGTGCTATGGGAATAGACAGGAGAGAGGTGACTTTCACATGGGAAGGATGCAGGGCAAACTTGTGAAGGAGGTGGCCTTGGAGCTGGGGTGGCAAAGATGTGTTGGAACTGAGCCACACAGAAATGAGAAAGTTAGGGCATTCTCTGTGGCATAAACTGTGAGTCAAAGGCATGGAACTGATTCTAGCCCCCATCAATTCTGCCTCCCTGACACTTCCTGTCTGTCCCGGAAGCCCAGCACATCCCAAATCTCAGTTATTTACACAAATGCCTCCTTGCTATATTCACATACAAACTGTGCTCTTATTTGTTTCACATTTTTCTTTAAGTCAGCTCACCAATTTTTATTTTATAGAATTTATGTGAAGAAGAATCTCTCACAACAGTAATTGGAAAATAGGTTGCACTTGCTATAAATAGATGGCCACCATAAAAATAAGAACACCGAAAGCAAAAGAATGCTACTGAAATGCAGCCAGATTTCTGCTGCCCTGGAGAGATGCTGAGTCTGCAGCCTATTCTCTCTCCGGTAAAGAGAATCACGAGTGTTAAGAGGCATTAGGGACACCCCAGCACTGTCATGAGACTCTCCTTGATCTAATCAGAAAGATAGAGGACTGAATAAGAGAACTACTTTCTTCAATGCTCTATGTCCCTGAAGAAACTCTAGATACTGCTAGCATTCCCCACCCCCTTTTTGGATAACCGAGTCCCAGCTGAAACCTGAGACCAACTACATGTGTACCTCCATGGTTTCCCTTATACTATTGGCTTACAACTGTGACCTGGGAGACCGTAAGCTCCATGGCTCACGGTTACCTAAGGGCTGCCATGGTGGGTGAGCACTGAGCATAATAGTAATAACAATGACCAAGGACCGCCACAACAGCAGCATCCACCAAGCACCATAGCAGGTAGCACTCACTGAGTTCCTACTGTGCTTCAGACACTGTAATCAGTCTTTGCCCGTATTACATTATTTCATCGTCGCAAGGGTGCCATGCCCATTCTTCCAGATGAGGAAACTGAATAGAGGCACAGAATGGTCAAATATTTGCCCAGGAGCAATTCTGTCCTCCATATGTCTTGATTTCCTATACATGACTTCATTTGTTTACTCGTTCTTTCATTCAAACATTCATTCAACAGATATGCCTTCTGTTTCCTTTGATTTCACTAGAAACAATACTGATTTCAGCTTAAAATGAAACTTGAAGTCCCTGCTGTCTCCAGCTTCCTGCAGGCTTTGACTGTCATCCCTCCGCTCCAGGCCTTCTCAGATGGCTTCCAGTTGCCCTCTGTGAGCTTTGCCATGGTGCAGCTTCCAGATCTCCCACTGGGACCCAGGCACCCATTCTTCTGGATTCTGAGAATGTTGGCTGCTGGTGACTCTTCACTAAGTCCTTCTCTGGGGTTGGCACTAGGCTGAAGAGGACTGTGTGGCCTTAGGTTCTGGCCCCGCCCCTGGGGGCAGCCACAGTCGTGACTGATATGTGTGGGGGAAAACAATGCAGACCCCTTGCCCCTATTCAAGCCAACTCCATGGGGTCCCCTAGGCTCCTGAGCTCCCAGGGGACCAGCTGAGGCCTCAGTGGCAGCTGCGTCACTGTCCAGTTGCTCCCTCTGCCCAGCCTTGCCCCTGCACCCCCTCACAGGTAAGCTTCTCCTGCCTACTCCCCCAAACGCCATCCATCTCAGCCTGCTTCCTGGGAAACTCAAGCTAAGGCCCCTTCCGAAGGCACCCATTACATTCAGAGCTGCCACCTGCTCATCTCCCAGCAGCCCCTTCCCAACTGAGACCCCAGCGGAGGAAGCCTGGGAACCTCAGACCTTCACAAAGGGCCTTGTGGCACCAAAGCCCCAGGGTCACCTCAACCTCCACAAGCTCGGAAACCTTGAAGGTTGTTGGGCTTCTTTATTTATACATTTTACTACATTAGCTAATTAGCTTTCTTCCCAGGCCCCATTACTGTTCCCTCAAGTGTATCGTGGCCTCAGCTCTAATGACAGGCAGCCACTCAGCCTGGCCAGGGAAGACATTCTCTTTCAGGCCCACAGGGATCCGTCGGGAAGGAGAGAGGAAGGAGAGGGGAGATTGGATTACGGGGTGTCAGGCGAGGGTCACTGCTCCCCCTCCTCTTTCTGCCTTCCAGCAAGGACAGTGAGATCAGCATTTCCCTTCTTGCAGTGGGGCGCCCTTCCTGAGCCAAGAGAAGAAGGCCCACGTGGTGAGTGGTCTGCCTTTGCTTGATTCTGAAATGGTCCATTCTAAAACAGAGTCCACATCTGCCCCAGACTTGACCTCTAATATTTCTTAAGTTTAATTGCAAATTACTGTCTCAGCAATTCTGTAGGCTTCTCAATTTGGCCTGAGCCCAGAGAAAAAAGCAGAAAACAAACGGAATTAGAACCTGCAGGCTGCAGAAGCAATTCGGGATGTGGACATGAGGCTCACGGTAATCATACTTAGAGTGAACCAGGCAGGAGAACTCAGCCTACAGAAAAGCTCCCAGGTCACCAAGTGCCGTCCCTGCTTAGAACCACACTCTTAAAAATTATTAAAGACCTTAAAGTACTTTTGCTTCTATTTACTACATAAGAAATTAAAGCTGAAGAATTGCACAGACATTTATTTCTTTGGTAATTTAGAAAATGTAACAAGTCCATTCCATGTTAACATATAACATTTTTATAAAAATGAAAATGTTTTCATTTTTACACAATATTTTTACCCAATATTTTTACACAATATTTTACACTACATTTTACACAATAAAGACATTTAATAAAAAGTGCGGCATTGTGGTACATGGTTACAGACCTATTTAATATCAGGCTCACTCGAACACAGCTGAATCTTCATATCTGCTTCTGCATTCAGTCTGGTGCCACATCTTGTTTTGGTGAACACGAATAAAGAAAATCTGGCCTGACACAGATCTGTACTTGGAAAAGGGGGAAGTATTTTAATAGCCTTTTCAGACAATTACGGATATTCTTCTTTGAGGCTACATGAAAAGTTGACAAGTGGGTAAGCGATGTTGCAGTGTAAAATCTGAAACCATGTTAATGAACTCTTTCTACTCCGTCACTTCAAAATGCAATGGTCTGGCTTGACCTTTGAATGGGTCTTTTACCCATGCACGATTTGATAACATCACGTATTTTGTTCATTTGGAAACTATTGCTTCGCTGCCTCCCCCGCAGATCTTTCAAATATTGACACATTTCATTATACAGTATCAAAAACCATATGCCTCCATATCACCACAGATCTCACGGGAGAAGCGTAATGGGAAGTTGCCACCCTCGTAGTGGCAGATAAAATTTTCCAAACTTCTAATTTTCACTTAGCTTGAATTTTATCATTGGCAACAAGTACTGCTAATTGCTTTCTTTGAAGTGCCAGGCTCATTTTGTTACTTTTCGGGAAAACATCAGCCAGAAAACCTATCTAAATAACCATGGGTTGTGCTGTGTGTGTGCGTGTGTGTGTGTGTGTGTGTGTGTGTGTGTGTGTGAATTCTTTCAAGCAGAATGAGTGTTCCATGAAAAAAGTGGCTACTTCAGCTCAAACAATCACATGTGCTTTTCCTTGTCATTACCTTCAACCATTGTGCTTTGGTACGCAGCTGGGTGAGAAGTGCTTTATGCATACTTTCCATTTTTTCACACAGATTATTAAAAAGACATGCATTCAAGGGTTGAGAATTTTTTAATTAATAATTTTACTGCTTCATTTGGGAGGCTGAGGCGTATGGATCACTTGAGGTCAGGAGTTCAAGACCAGCTTGGCCAACATGGTGAAACCCTGTCTATACTAAAAACACACAAACAAACAAAAAAATTAGCTGGGCATGGTGGGGCATGCCTGTAGTCCCAGCTACTCAGGAGGCTGAGGCATGAGAATCACTTGAACCAGGGAAGCAGAGGTTGCAGTGAGCCGAGATCGGTCACTCCACACTCAAGCCTGGGCGACAGAGTGAGACTCCATCTCAAAAAAAAAAAAAAATCAACAACAACAAAAATTTTACTGCTTCATTAAGAATATTTCTAAGTGAAACTGGCATGTGTTTTAATGCGAGTAGGTGATAAGAATACAATGAGTACCTGTACACTTCAGGGTCACTCCCTTGACTCATACTAAGGTATAAGCAGTTTTACCACCTCCAGTGTAAATGACAACACAATAAAAAAAGAAAATAATATCCCGGAGTTATGAAAATGGTTTTCTTTTTTCTTTCTTTCTTTCTTTTTTTTTTTTGAGACGGAGTCTAGCTCTGTCACCCAGGCTGGAGTGCAGTGGCGCGATCTTGGCTCACTGTAAGTTCCGCCTCCCAGGTTCACGCTATTCTCCTGCCTCAGCCTCTGGTGTAGCTGGGACTACAGGCACCCGCCACCTCGCCCGGCTAATTTTTTGTATTTTTAGTAGAGACGGGGTTTCACCGTGTTAGCCAGGATGGTCTCGATATCCTGACCTCATGATCCACCCGCCTCGGCCTCCCAAAGTGCTAGGATTACAGGCGTGAGCCACAGCACCTGACCCCGTAAGTAGTTTTCATTGTGAGGCCCTGTGAAAGGATTTAGGAGGTCCTCCAGGGTTCCGCAGACCACAGGAGGAAAACCATTTAAGTGAGAGGAGTGTAGCAGTTTCTGCACTTCCAGAAACTCCCAATATGACTGAGAAGAGAGACCATAAACAGACGTAATTACCATGTCTTGTGATGAGGGCCAGGCTGGAGCCATAGCAGATAGAGTGACTTGTTTTCCAATGGGGAAGGTAGCAAAGGTTTCACAGTGTAGGAAATTTTTGAAATGGGTCTTGAGGATTGAGTAGAGTTCATGCAGAAAGAGAAAGTGGATCTTTATATTTCTAGTTTCAGAAGGACAGGTCCTAAGAAGGCAAGGCACCAAAAAAATGAAAATAAACAGGACAGTTCATATGATTTTTTTTTTCTTTCGAGATGGAGTCTTATTCTGTCGCCTAGGCTGGAGTGCAGTGTAGTGATCTCAGCTCACTGCAACCTTTGTCTCCCAGGTTCAAGCGGTTCTCCTGCCCCAGCCTCCTGAGTAGCTGGGATTACAGGCTCATGACACCATGCCAGGCTAATTTTCATATTTTTAGTAAAAATGAGGTTTCATTATGTTGGCCGGGCTGGTCTTGAACAACTGACCTCAAGTGATCTGCCCGCTTTGGCCTCCCAAAATGCTGAGATTACAGGTGTGAGTCACTGCACCCCGCCCATATGATTAATAAATAAGAATATTGGCCACCATCATGGAATACCTATTATATGCCTCACACTTTGCAGACATTATATTTATCTCCAAAAACCTACTAAATGCATACAATTATTGTTTTTGTTCAGAGAAGTTGGGAAACTTCCTTAGGGACACGGAGCAAATCCACGAGGAAAATCAAGATTAAAATCAGAATTGGTTTACTCCAAAGCCCACTTTTGTTGTGTTTGCTTCCTTCCCTAGAGGAAGCCAAGAGGAAGAGCAGCCTCCTGGGCCACTACTGCTCCAAACTTTAGCTGTTGCCTGATGTTGACCAAGTCAAGCCCAGTCCCCGTGACTTGGCGTTCAAGGCTTCCCAATGCAACTCCACCTCCCCTTTCTAGCCCCACCTCCTGTGAATTCACAGCTTACCACACTGGAATTCTTTCCTGTTACCCAGAGGTATGACCTCCACCAGGAGTCCTTTCATCCTTTCTCCTTCCATCTTGATTTACTGCTTGAATCCAACCTTTTTCAGGCTTACACATCCCTCCTTTCCAATCCTCTCCCCATAATCTCTGTCCTCAGCACTGCTTATCTGCATTGATGTCATGCATCACGGTCTGTGCACCAGACTACAGGCTCTTTGATGGCTGGGCCCACGTGCATCTAAGAATATTATCTCTTGGTTCTTATTCTTGCTTTTTGAGACTCAGTGTTCCCCTCTGTAAAATGGGGATACTGGTACCTTACCTCATGGGCTTGTGGTGATGATTAAATGCATTAAGGTGTGTGCTGAGAAAGCTGCCTGACACATACTGAGTGCCCAATCAGTGTGAGTCACTTTTGTTATTATCATAATAATTATTGTTGTTAAATATCACTGGGGGAGAATGAGCCTATTCCTGCCCTGCCTCAGTTTCACAGCATATTTTCTCGCTATAAGGGCAGGCTCTGTTAGTATCACTCATTTTAAGCCTGTGAAGGAGCATGAAAATACGTTCAGATGTATGTTCCTTTGGTTTGCCTGCAAATAGTTCTTGTTTTTTTGTGTGTTTTTTTGTTGTTGTTGTTTTTCCACCCTGGCTGGAATGCAATGGTTTGATCATAGCTCACTGCAACCTCCACCTCCCAGGCTCAAGCCATCCTTCTGCCTCAGCCTCCCAGGTAGCTGGGACCACAGACGCGCGCCACCACAGCTGAGTAAGTTTTTGTATTTTGGGTAAAGAAGGGGCTTTGCCATGTTTCCCAGCTCAGGCTGGTCTTGAACTCCTGAGCTCAAGTGATTTGCCTGCCTCGGCCTCCTGAAGTATTAGGATCACAGGCATGAGCCACAGCACCCAGGCATGCCTGCAAATAGTTCTGTTCCTGGGAGCTTATTTTAGTCGGGTCCCTCCGTTGTCTCCCTAACAAACCCTCATGGACCTGAGAAATGTGGAAATGCCTGAACCAGGCCCTATAGCCAGGTTCTGGGGACAGCTCAGAGCACACAGAGCCCTGATTAAAAATGCAGCGGTGTTGCCATCCTATTAGCCGAGTATCTTTCCTTTTTCAACTTCACACACTCACCCACCCTCCATGGGCTGCTTGGATGAGGTAGCCCGTTCAATCCTGCCGGGCACCTGAAAACAGAAAGATAATCGGCACATTAAACTTTTATCTCCACGGCTGTCGCTCTAATAAGCAGACAAGGAAAGCTCCTCTGTCCCCAGGCTCTGACCTGCCTGAAGCAGGCTGATGGATTGTTGTCAGGGTGCTGGGTTGCTGGGTTTGTTTTTAAGGTTAGTGAACAAAGCACCCCAGAATGCCAGCTGCCCCGGATTTGGTTACTATGCTCTTGAGCCACGATGAGCTCTTGGCAGTGTGTGGATTCTAGGGAGGACGGGATGTGGTGAGTGGCCTCCAAAGGGCAATTCAAGATCAGTCCCATGGAGGCTCCCAGCTCCTGTTTCCAAACACGCTTCCTGGCCTGCAGACACCTTGACGGCCAACTTCGTGTAAAGACTTGGTAGAGATGATTCACCGTTTCCAATATGTTTCATCATCTTTCTAAGGTTGGTAGAAAGATCTAGCCCTACACTGATGCCACCAAGGGGTACCATATCTGTGACCTTGTCTCAGCCAAGGTCGCCATGGCAGTGATGCTAGCACCTTCTACACGCCACCACTGGGTTCAACACTTCACATGCATGGCTAGTTTCATGCTGAGCACAGCCCTCCAGGGGGCTCTGGATATTTGTTTTACAGATGAGAGGACTGCAGCTCAGAGAGGACAGTTCACTTGTTCAAAAGATACCTCTCCTGGAACCAGAAACAGAGACCAAGCCCAGGGTGAACAGATTCCAGAGTGTGAATGCTTTTATCTTCTGTGTCCCCTGAAGGTTTTATTTGCCACCGTGCTGAGCTGAAAAGAGCTGAGGAAAAGTTAGAGCTAATATTTCGGGGGCATCTTTATCTGCATCTTGCTGCTTCCCCAGGCATTGCCTTGTTGAATCCTGACAGCAGCCCTGTGAGGTAGGATTACCACCCGCACTTTTCAGGAGTGAACTTGGACGCCTGGCTGCAACTTGTCGATTGACTCTCCCAAGTCCACAAATCTTGAGCGGAGCTGGGATCCAGGCTCAGGTCAGCATCTATGGCCTTCTACCACATGCACTGTTTCGCTGTTGTGCCTAGGACATTTGCTTCTCCCTGGAGTGCTGAGGTCCCATACAAGGTTGAGAGGAAAGGGAAGAAGAAAGGGCCGATACCAAAACCTGCTCAGGGTAGGGGACTGCAATAAAGGGAGAGAAGGGCAGGCAATGAGAAGGCTGGTCCCTTCCCCACGGGAACAGGGAATTAGGGGAGAGAGTTTGGTGCTATGATCATGACTGTTCTCCCTTCATCGGAATTAGAAGTACCTAGCCCTCCAATTCCAGATCTTCCCAAATTTCAGAACTTTGTTAAAGACGAACATTGTCGGGCTGGGCTCAGTGGCTCATGCCTGTAATCCCAACACTTTTGGAGGCCAAGGCAGGCAGATCACAAGATTAGGAGTTCGAGACCAGCCTGGCCAACATGGTGAAACCCCGTCTCTACTAAAAATACAAAAATTAGCCGGGCATGGTGGCGGGTGCCTGTAATCCCAGCTACTTGGCAGGCTGAGGCAGGAGAATCTCTTGAACCCGGGAGGCAGAGGTTGCAGTGAGCCGAGATCATGCCACTGCACTCCAGCCTGGGCAACAGAGCGAGACTCTGTCTCAAAAAAAAAAAAAAAAAAACAGATGAACATTGTCTATGGAGCCTCCCTCCAGCCCATACTAAGCCTGATCTCTGCCAGCATTAGCATTTAGAGCCTGTGTTTCAATCACTCACAGCATGTACTGTGGTCTCTCTCAGGTGTCTTGGGGTAGAAAATTCCCATTCAGTAGGCGGTCTCCATTGAGATAGGAAGTTGCTAAGAGGGAGGACACTGTCCTACTCATTCCTTTCTTGTTCCTCACAGAACTCAGAAGACTGGTGAAAATAAATATGCGCTCAAATACATACTTGTGGTATTGAATTGTTCCCATTTTATACAGAAAAACAGAGGCAATGGGAACTCCTGTCAATTAGGTCAGCAGCTCTGGGGTTATCTGATTTTCCTTTAACATCAAATCTCCTGATCACTACTAAATCCCAAATCAAAAGCCAAGTAAATCTGGATTGATTTTAAAAGGAGAAGGCAGAGAGAAAGAGAGGGAGGAAGGAGAGAGAAGGAATGAAGAGGAAGATGAGGTGGGAGGAGGGGGAGGAGGAAGAATAAGAGGAGGAGGGAAGAGATGTGGTGAGGGATGAGGGAAGAGATGTGGTGAGGGATGAGGAAGAGAGTGGAGAAGATAAGGACTGGGAGGAGGGGAGGGGAGGAGGAAGATGGGGAAGAGGAGGAAGAGGAGGAAGGAGGAGATGAGGAGGAGGAGGGGGCAGGAGATGTGGGGAGGGAGGAGGAAGGAGGACTTGAGGAGAAGAAGAAGGGGGCAGTGGGGGAGATAAGGATAGGAAGGGGAGGAGGACTTTGCTCTGGAATGGAGCACAGCTTGATACTGAAAGTGGGTACAAAATCGGATTGGAGACAGAAATAGCACTCTTTTCTCCAACATGAATTCTGTGTTTCCTAATCTAAAAAGAGGTTCTGCCACGCAAACCTCCTCTTCTGTGCCTGTCTCACCACGATGCAGGTATCATTGACTTCATCAAGTGCGAAAGCCTAACTCGCTGCAGAATGAACTACATCAGAAACTCTGCCAGGTCAATCTCGACAGAAATCTGGCGACAAGGTCAAATCTTGAAGCAAAACAAAACAGACAGCCCAGGAATGTGCAGGCTGGCCATCCCTCACCTGGCGCAGTGCGGGCAGTCACTGTGAGGGGCTTCTGGTGTGTGCGTGGCAGAGCTTTACTTCCAGGCAACGTCTAACAAGCAGGGTGCTTATCCCTGGGCCCCCAGTGCCCACCACAGTGCCTGACACAGAAGAAGCTCCACAAATGTGTCATCTGTTTTCATGTTTGTGTTTACAAACACAGCAAACAGAC
This sequence comes from Theropithecus gelada, assembly GCF_003255815.1. Classification (NCBI taxonomy): domain Eukaryota; kingdom Metazoa; phylum Chordata; class Mammalia; order Primates; family Cercopithecidae; genus Theropithecus; species Theropithecus gelada. The sequence continues at coordinate 169,811,852 of NC_037673.1, read as the reverse complement.
CATTACATTTAACAACTCTCATTAAGTCAAGATTCGCCAGCAAGTCTCAATACTAGCCAGACAGACTTTCTCCACAACATCGTTTCCATATTAATTGATTTTGGCAGTTATTGTTAACAATGAATTTCATATAGGATACAGGCATTCTGGGAATGCATCAGTGCCCTTCAAAATGGTGTTTTATGATTCTGATCCTAGCTGAGCCATTCATCTCTGTACCATCGGATCCGGTTTGGCCACTCCTGGATCTGGAACATATGCCACATGCTTTGTTTCTGTCTTTTCTGTCGCTTGTCATGGTTCAGAATTATGTATTTGTAGGTTGATTTGTTCCATGTCTGTTCACCCCCTAGAAACACTGACGTCCGTGAGGGCCAGAATCATTTCTGTTTTGGGCAGAGTCCTCCATTTCACAGAGTCCTCCATCTTTAGTGTATAACCTTAAGCTGATGTAATGTGTGGCACATGATAGATGCTTGACAAACATTTACTGAGTGAATGTATGAAGCTGGATTTAATGCCTCCTAACTTCTTAGCTCCCTTTTAATGGGAAGAATCTCAAGCTCCATAACACAGGGGGCTCTTGGCTGTCTGACCCCAAGGGTGCAATGCTTTGTGAACAGGCTGGTCATCCTACCATGGTCTTAGGACTTCAGATTCCACCCTTCGGGTGGCTGCGGGGTCTATGGCATCTTGGCTGAGAGGGTGGACTCAGCCTGGGGGTGTGGAGGACGGGCCTGCCATGTAGCTTTCTTGATACTGCCCCCATCAGGCCCAGCCAGGGAAGAGCGTCTCTGACTCCAGTAGGTCCCTGGCTGCTACAGCAGCCTGTGCTCCCTGCCAGGGCGGGTGGGTGGGGAGCAGTAGGGGCTCTACTCCTCCATGCAGGTGTGACCCTGTGGTTGGGGAAGACATGCACTTCTGAGAAGGTGGACCACACATAATTATGCTGAGTTAGGTATCGCTGCATCACTATTCTGCAAGACCTGGCCTGCCCTGCAGAGTTGCAGCATGTGCTGGGCAAAGAGGGGGCCCGGATCCAGCCTTCGAGGAGTGGTTGGTGAAAGCCAACGACACCCAGCACATATTCTGGGCTCCAGCCCCAATCCTCCAGGCCGACTTCCTGCTTTTCCTGTTCCCAGCACTATGAAATGACCTCTCCAGCGGCTCCCCAGAATTCTTAGAATGCAGCCTGAACTCCCACAAGGCCTCCCTCTGCAGCCACCCTGCTTCCCGCTGCCCCTCAGTCAGGCCAGGCATGTTCCCATCTCCAAGCCTTTGCTATTGTTCCCTACCTTGGGACCCTCTTCCTGCCCTGTAGGTCTAAGTGTGCCCAGCTCCTTCTTGTTATTTAGGTCTTAGCTCAGATGTCACCTCCCAAGAGAGGCCTCCTCTGATCACCAACTTATCTGTACCCAAAATGATTTTTATCTTGATTTTGCTTGTTTGCTTGTTTGTTTGTTTGTTGCTTGCTTGCTGGCTAAGCTCCAAGTACTGAAACTGTGCTACCTTTTACTTACTCTTCTTGCCCTACCCCCTAGAACAGGGTAGCACGTGGAAGGCATTGGATAAATATTTGTATGAATGAGTGCGTGAGTGACGGCACATGCTCAGTTAAATAGCGAGGGCCAACACAGCTTCCCAGGGTCCATTCAGTACCAGGCCTGCCCAGCAAGGAGACTAATTCCAAGATGCATGGGGACTGAGCATTGACTATATGACAAGCACTTTACATGTAAGACTTTATTTAATCTGCCAGCCCCCCAGCGAGCCATCACCACGGGGAATCCCATTTTACAGATAACTCACTCAAGGTCTCTTGGCTAAGACATCACAGAGCTGGGACTCCAACCTCATTCCACCTGTCCCTGGACACTGAGTGACGGCTCAAATGCCTCTCTCTCCTGTGACCCCTGCACATCACAAGATCCATCTGTCAGTCCACGCCCAAACAGGGCAAAGGCAGGAAAAAGAGCTCCCTGAACGCAGCTGATCCTGTCTCTTTATCCAACAGGTATCTGGCAGCCCCTTGCTCTGTGTGGGTCCCTAGGCCAAGGGCTGGAACACAGACAGCAACAAGGCTGAGCCCTGCCCTCCTGAGCTCGGAGACCCGTGTCACATTGAGCCACACCACAGTGGTCTTCTAGAACATTTTTCCTTAATTAAGGGCAATTAAAATTCCTTGGGTTTTGAGGATTTCTTAAAATTCCTTGGGGGCACGGACGATGTCTGAATTCAGGGGAGACACATGAGATGGGGGGAGGAAAGCCTGGCCAGACAGCCAGCTGGCTAGGCGGACTGGCCTCCCAGGGCTTGCCCCAATTTGAAGTCACTTCCTCTCCCGAATTCCAACTCTCCGGCTTTCCGGCCCCTAGCTCTGAACCCAGGCTGAGGGCCAGGGGGCACTGGTGTGGGAAAATGTGCCTGCTCAGCATTTTGTAGCGGGTCTGGGAGTAAGGGCATCAGGGCTTCTGCTGAGACACTGGAATTTTTCAGTTTAAAGCCCGAAGTTCAGTTTTTCTTTCTCCCTCCGTTTCATTCATTCATTCCTGGCAAACTGCGCATTCTCTCCTCCTCCCACTGCGAATCCCATTGTCATTCCAGCAGCATTTCAACCCACTGCAGGCAAAGTGGAGGCTCGCTCTTCCAGATTTCTCTGTCGAATTGCTGGCAAGGACAAAGCCGTTAGGAGCAAGATTCGGTAACTAGCTTTTTAATTTCGTGGCTGGAGGTTGTCAGGACAGTGCAGAGAAAATTGCCAACGATTCGGAGAGCAGCCCATGAATCTGGGGCAGAGCAGGAGAGAACAAGGGAGTGCTTCAGCCGGGAGGAAGGTGTTGGCAGCCACTTGGATGAGAAAGTTCTCCTCTTCCGAATTTCTTTGGTTCAGATCCGTGTTCATTTAAAAAGATCAATTCAGCAATTTTTCACCCTTCCTCAATAAAGTATTTTAGACAGCTGAGAAAGAAAAGGAGAAGGGGCCCTCTCGGGATCTTTCTGTAGGAGGGAACGAGCATCATTTGGTCATCAGTTGTTATGAAATAGGGTCATTAATTTGAGAGAGAATCGTCCTATTTCCAGTACATTTTTGCAGACCTGGATTACAAAACAAACTTACCTCTAGATTACAACCCCAATATCAGGTTGAAAAGATCTACATTCCAACCCCCAAGCTCAGCCACAGAGTTGCTGTGTGGCTGTGGGTTAGTGGCTGTCTGTCTCTGAACTCTGTAAATTGAATGTTGAATAAAACAGTCCCTAATATTCTCTCCCACCTCTATGCTTCTCCGTTTTTACCAAGTTCACAAAGAATTTCTTCGTATCTAAAGGCTGGGGTCTCAGGTCTCTTGGGCAGAACCTCACATGGGTCTGAATGAGGAGGAATGAACTGTGACCTCCAAGGAGCTGAGTGACAGAGTGACATTAGGAAGGATCTCAAGATGCCACTTTACCTTGTTATGCCAGTCACGATTCCACAGCTTGATATACTCATGCAAGTTAACACTTAACAATAGTAACGTGGTAAACTTGTACTGGGGGTCTTCTTTTATCCTTCCTGGAACTCTCTCTAATACATTCTCTTTCAAATGCATTCCTCACATCCACCCTAAAAGTAAGGTCTTTTAGTCACTCTATTCTACATATAAGGGAAGTGAGGCTCACATGCCCAAAAGGTGACCAAGTCTGACCAGAAGACCCTTGCCCAGTGCCCTTCAGCTTGCCCTGGGCTAAGATATACAAGGCCTGCCCCTGGAGAAGCAAGTTTGTGAAGAGCAAGGGAAGGCAGGTGCATGTTACCGGTTTCTGCCCTCCCTTCCAACTTCACACTGACCTCTAACTGGCAGTGCTGCTCCAAGGCTCTTAGTTGCAAGCAACAAAAATGTATTCTGGGTGATTTAAGCTGAAAGGGAATTCATTGAAAGATTCTAGGTAGCTCACGGAATTGACAGGAAGGCTGAAGAACTGGGCTCAGGAAATAGGTAAGAAAAAGGGCGGTCACACAGCCAGAATCACAGACAAAACTCTTGCTCCAGAACCAGCCTGGTGACGTCATTGCTGCAGCTGCTACAAACACAGGGCCCCTGTCATTGCAGCTGGAGCACTGTCCCTGCTGGCCATGGCTGTGCACACAGCTGCAAAGGAGGCTGGGAAAGTGGGTGTCTGGCATTTTCTCTACCCATAGGAAGGCTCTGCCACCTAACAAGCCTCGGGGGGTAAAAAGTTCCCCCCAAATAGGAAGGGCATTGAGAATTGAGAAGCCAGGCAACCAAATCACAGGCAAATGTGCACATATCAATCAGGTTAGGCTCCGTAATGCTGTAGTAACGAAAACATCTTAAATCTGAGGGACTTAAAAACAACCAAGGGTTATTTCTGGGTCATGCCTACGTGTCCAGCAAGTGGCTCCATTCCAGGACATTCTTAACTCAGACTTCAGGCTGCTGGAGCCCCCTGATCTCAAATATTTCCCACAGTCACCACGACAGAGGGAAGGGGTGATTAGAGCAGCAATTACAGGCTCCCGACCAGAAGTGACATACATCACTTCCACGCATGGCTCACTGACCAGACCTAGTAACACGGCCCTGCCTTGGGGCCAGCAAGTGCTGTCTTGCCCCAGATCTGGAGGGCAGAGAGCTGGGAAAATCTGGCAAGTAGTGTTGACAATGCCCAGGGCCCACTGAATGGGGCCTGCCAATCAAAGCCCACCTGGAAAGGGAGCAGAAGCCAGAGCCCTGAAATGGAGGCAGGAGAGCAGAGCTTCATTCCTGGTTGGGCCCCTGAGAACTGTACATGTATCTAGCAGCACCTGGGGGCTAGAGGAAACCCTTACTTTAGGGTGTGGCCACAGAAGACACTCTGCTCAAACTGCAAGTGGCAGCAGCAGATGTTGGAAGCGCAGCCCACGAATGAAGCAATGGAGGGCCCGGAGTGAGGGGAGCTGGGAGCCAAGCCCAGGCTCTTGGAGCTCAGGCAGGCAGCCTCTTTCCTGCCCACCGGCTCCTGAGCCATGGCACTGTCTCCTAGGGAAGGTGGGTGCTTCACTGTAGCCCCAGGCTCCCTCTGGAAATAAATCCTCTTCTTGTAACTGTCTGACAGGCAGCAGGAGCCAGGATGCCTAGAGTGTCCACAGGCTTCTCGGGCTCACACTTTGCTTTGGTTGCAGAGAGATGACCTGGCAGGGTGTGTCCCCAAGAAGATCCGGGGGAAGCCAGGCACTGTGAGCTGGAGAGTGAGTGGGTAGGAGGCTAACTATGGGTCCCTTGGGACATGGAATGTCCTCTAAGAACAAGGTTGAAAGTGCAATTTGCAACTTGCTTGCTTGTTTTTAATGTGGTTGAAACATCAGTCCCTCCTCTGATTCCTTCAGAAAGTCAATCTGTACCAAATAATAAAGGTGCTGAGATTCATATAAAAGCCCCTAAATTAAAAAGAATACAGCAGAGGCAGGAATTCCAATGCAGAGGTGAAGCATTTGAAGAAATCATGGAGGGGATCAGGATCGGCCTTCTGCAGGACCTAGGATGGCTGTGGGGAGAGGTAGGTTGGGAGGCAGTGAGCAGGCTGAGCCAGATCCCAAGGAGCAGTGATGCCCTAGCCAACACCCGCCCGTGAGATGATCCCTGCAGCCTCCTCTCCAGTCTCCCTGCCTCCAGTGTCACCCCATCCACTCACACTTCCATGCTAGCCCAGAAGAATCTTTGTGAATTTTGTATACTATGCTGCTCCTGCCCTATTGAAAAGCACTGTCTTTACCCCAAGGTAAAAGTCAACCTCTGAAATTGCAGCATTTGAGGTCCCAGGCTACTTCATCAAGCTCATCTCCTGCTGGATCTCGCCTATCTCAGACACATGCTCTGCAACCTCCACACAGCTCATGGGACTGGCCCCGCCTTTTCAGAATATATTCATGCCCTTCAAGCCTCTGAGCTTTTGCTCAAACTGTTCCCTCTGCCTGGGACCCTGAGCCACTCCTTCCTCCACCTACTTACCCGGGAAAGGCTCTCAGTTGCAACAGAAATGAATTCTGGCAACTTTAAGCGGTAAAGGTAACCAGGAGAGAATATGGGTGACTCTCAAGATCCCTAGGAAGGCTAGAGATCCAGGCTGAGACACTACAGGGATAGGATCCGCACCCGCATCACACCACTGGACATCCTGTGGAGACGTCACTGCCCTGGTGCTGAGACAGACACGACATCAGGTGCCTCCCATGCTGCCCACGCGGCTATTACATATCTCTGTGGGACTCCGCCCTGGCCCCTGGGAGGGCTGGCTACATTAAACAACAGCCACCTGTGCCCTGAGAAAGCTTTCTGAACTCAGGAGTCATAAAATCTATACGCATGTCCCTCCTCACCCCTGCATGGTCCCTCCCCTGTACAGCAAATCACCACAGCTGAGTCCCTTTCCTTTCCAGGATCCTCATGGGAGCACGGGTCTAGGGCCTGGCCCTTACCAGGCATTGTCTCATATAATTCTCACAGCATCCCTACAATGTAAGTTCTGTTATTGTCCTCATGTCACACACAAGGAAAGAGGCTCCAAGAAGAGAGAGAACCTCTCCCGGTGGTGGGGCCAGGATTCTACCCCAGACCTGTCTCCAAAGGCCACAATTCTCCTGATATGTTATAGCAGGAGGAACCCAGGCTTTAGGTATCAGGCAGGCTTGTTTGAACCCTGGCTTCAACACTAGGGAACTGATGTCCCCTCTCTGCCCCTTAGTCTTCTCATCTGTAAAATGGGAATAACATCTGTCTGCCTTGCAGAACTTTTGTCTCAACTAGAGGTGGTGGGGGTAAGGAGGGTAAGGACCAGATACGTATAAGGTGTGTAATAAATATTACTTCCCTTCCCCTGGCTGGTACCATCTGCTGTTCTGCCTCTCCCCGTCCCCTGAATCTCTAGGATTTCAGCTGCATTTTCAGAAAGATCAGCACATGTTGGGGCCCGCTCAGCCCTCAGAAACGAAAGGGATTCCCACGAACATCAGCTCAGATACTTCTGCTTGCCTCTGACAGAGCCTGGCCACAGAGAGGTGGTACCTAAGCCACACCCACCCACACCTGAGCCACACCCAGACACCCAGAGCTAGGCCTCCCTGTGCTCTCCTGGCACAGGATACGGGAAGTCGGTGGATGAGACTGGATGACAGGAGAGCTATTCTCCTGGGCCTCACGGTCCAGAGTCCTCAGATTCAGATATTCTCTCCAAATAACACTAAACATGCAATTGCAGAGAAATATTGGCAGGAGCAAAGGAGACGTTTGTCCAGAGCTTTAAACTTTGTCCCATCATTATGCCCCAGGGTGTGCAGCACACGTGAATTTATACACATAATACATGTTGGCTGGGTGCAGTGGCTCACATCTGTAATCCCAGTACTTTGGGAGGGTGAGGCAGGTGGACCACGAGGTCAGGATATCAAGACCATCCTGGCCAATATAGTGAAATCTCGTCTCTGCTAAAAATACAAAAATTAGCCAGGTGTGGTGGTGTGTGCCAGTAGTCCTAGCAACTCAGGAGGCTGAAGCAGGAGAATCATTTGAACCCGGGAAGCGGAGTTGCAGTGAGCCGAGATCGTGCCACTGCACTCCAACCTGGGCGACAGAGTGAGACTCCTTTAAAAATATATATATCTATATATAGAGAGATATATATATTCTTCATTATCTTAGAAGTAGCAGAATCACTCATCACACTGTATTGTGTGCGTGGCAGCAGTGGAATTGTTAGACTGTTCAGTGTTGTCTCTTACAGACCTACTGCTCTTCTGATCACCGTGTTTCAACTCATTTCTTTTACAGGAAAGAGCTGCAAAGACCAGAGAGGATACATTGCCAACAAAGGTCGTAGAGCTTGACCTTTGTGTTCAAGTAAATCTTTAGCAAAGTATTCAGTTTTAGCAGAAGTGGCCAGCCAGAAACAAGCAGGCAGGATGGGAGTAGGAGTTGAGGAGAAAATGATTTCGAGAAACCCACATGTGGAAAATAATCTGTCTTTCAGCTCCATTGATGGATCTGATGTTTCTACCCAGAGAAACAACAGTTTCCCACCCTGGTCCACTCTCAGAACCCCCTTGAAAACGTGCTTAAAAATGTAAACAGCCATGGCCTGTCTCTACAGATCCATTCTGTGGGTTTGGCAGGATGACTGAGCACCTGTATGTTTTAACGAGGTCCTCAGGGAATTTCAATAAACAACAAAGTTAAAGAAGGACTGACCTAAGTTGTCTCAAGGAGACATAGAGTAAACTAGGTTGACTTATAGTCACTCATAGAAATTATCTGAAGGCACAGGGCTCTGGGGAAGAAATCTGATTCACTCGCGCATTTATTCACTCATTAGTTTCCATCTTTGGTCATTCCAAAAGTGACGGCTTTAGTGGAGGAACGTGCTCAGGATTGTATCAGGCAGGATAGGCTAGGTTATGCCACAGTCACAAACAACTCTAAATCTCAGTGGGTTGAAACAGTCTCGTTCTCACTCATGTTACATGTGGCGTTATCTGGGACCTCTGCTCCATGTCACCTCACTTTGAGGCCCAGGATGATGGATTAGCCATCATCTCAAATTTTCCTGGTTACCACGGCAGGTGGAAAGAGAGCTCTGGGAGGTCTCCTGTTGGTATGAAAATGGCCTTGTCTGGAAGTGACACAAGTCACTTCTGCTCATGACTCTTTGGCCAGAACTAGTAACACGGCCTCAGCTAACCCTTAGGGTGTTGGTTCTTGAGTGCTGAACCTCCCTGCAGGAAGAAGGAAGGATGCTACAGCAGGAAGGGGTGCTGCTTCTATCAGCAAGGCAAAGCTTTCCCAGAAACCCTCAGTTTCTCTCTCCGCAGCCGGAACTGGGCCCTACGGTCACTCTTAGCAACAAGGAAATCACAGATGTATATACTTTAGCCAGACGTGCTGCAGCCCCAAACAAAATTGGGTCCTGTTTATAAATTAGGGGAAATGGATATTGGGTAGGCACCTAGAAGTGACTGGGGGCAGAGGGAGTATTGCTAGAGAACACGAAGTGTGAAGACAGAGGTAGAGGATGGATCCAGACCCAGCAGCAGTAGCATGCAGGATTTGGCCATGAACTTGGCTCCACTGAGTCCACCAATTTAGAGACCGGCTGAGTCGATCCTATGTCCTCATAAGATTGAAACTATCAAACTAATACATTTATTAGTGTTAACTCTAGATACACATTAGCCAAGATTTCTGCCCAATAATAGGCTACAATTAAATACATCAGGAAGTTGTATCAAGACCACATTATTAGTTACTAGCTATTGAGGGCCTACTCTGTGTCAGGTTCTACACACATAGTGTCTCTAATTTTTATGGCAGTTCTTCAAGGTAGGTATTACTATCCCCACTTTACAGATGAGCAAATGGAGGCTCAGACAGGCTAATGGATTGCCCTAGGTCACACAGCCAATTAGCAGAGGTGCTGGATCCAAACGTAAACCAAACTCCAAAGGTCTCACCTTTTTCTCTGTGTTACATCAGGTCGCCTCTTTCACTATACACCCCTTATTAATAATACTTTGACATGACAATGTGTTAAAAACACGGTGGCGTAAAATCTAGTCCAAGATGCATATTTGGTTGGGGAGACGGTAGTAGTGTTGCTTGGTGCTGGGGATTCGTATTTACTAAAGCCCTGTTTTTTCAAATGTGTGTTGGATCCAATCTATCATTAGAGATGCTGGAAAACATCAAAAGGAAACAAACGAAAAAAAAAGAAGCAGGGATCAGATGGCGCAGATGTAGCCAAAATGCTATAGACAAGGCAATCTCAAGAAACTCTGGATGCTGTTAATGAAGAAATGAACAGCTGTCCGGACTAAGAATTGGCAAGACTCCTCGGATGAATATACACAGGTAAGAAGAAAAAGAGCCACCTCATGATCACAAATAAGGACCAATAACTAGTCTACCCCAAGCAAGTGTGCTGTCTAAATGCAGCCCTGGACTCAGGCTTAGGGCTCTGGAATGCTCTCGCTTCAGGACCAGGATCTTCGATTAGAAGGTTGGAAGGTTACCAAGGCAACTCCCAGATCATCTTCTAACCTTGGGCCTGCTCCAAGCCCCAGACTCTTAGTCCAGTTTAGTCATACATTATGGACAGATCCCTAGATTGTACTTGGCCCCTCTGAATATTGACTATATTCTGACATTTGGTCCAGGGCAGTGTCAAAAGTCTTAAATGGCCTTATCCTACACCTAGAAGAGTAAACTTCCCATTCACTCATCCTTCCTTTTTTTTTTTTTTTTTTTTAATTTATCCATCATGTATTTGTGGAGAGCCTGATGTCCCGGGCCCTCTTCTTGTTGCTAGGGATGCAACGATGGTTGAAACAGACAATCCCTGCCTTTGTGGAATTTAGAGGCTAAGAGGAGAAATAGAAGTTAATTAAATAACCTCCTGACCCAAATGTAAATTCATGATGATAATATGCTATTAAACATTTGCAAAAGACCAAGAATTGTGCTAAAATGGATTGCCAAAATGGCACTTAAGCCTCTCCGCTGTCCTGGGGAAACTAAGGTTCAGAGAGGTGATTCAGCTTTGCCAGCTGGGATTCCAATCCAGTGTCACCTGATGCAAAAAGTCCACACATTTGACTACTTTCTTATATCTCCCTTGGCAAACGATAGATCTGATTTCTTTCCAGTTTCTGTGAGGTCTAGATTTGGGCTTGTGGAAGTTCTACTTTTTCACGTAGCCTTCGACAAAAAACATTTCAGCACCTAAAATGTGTAAATCTTTGGGGTTGGGCAACTTAATACAGACGAGTTTTAATGCTGAGAAGCAACAAGAATTTGCTACGTGAAGGATACCTGAAAACCAGATTACTACCTATGCCAAAGTTAAAACCGTATTCCGCACAGACATTTCCTAATGTTTTGGATTATTAATACAGCAATGGCGCTCTCTGATGACTGCTGGTGTGTATTACATGTCTCTTGACTGGGGAAGAATACATTTTGGATGTCGTGGAGGCCTCCTATTCCACGGTTTGGATAAACAATAAGCCTCCCTTTGGCTTGATCATCTTCACTCCTCATCCCCTTCCCCTTTTATCCCTCACCATTTACTTCGATTCCAGAGGGAAGGTCATGGATACAGAATGCAGCCCTCTTGTCAACATTCAGAGACCCAGCAACCAGGACACAGGTCCCCATGACAGACAGTGAAATTGTCACAGTGTGAACCATGTGCAGACAATCTCCAGGATCACTTACCCATTTAAGTCATGACAGATTCATCCATCATCTCCTGCTCGAATGCTCCTTCTTTTCTAAAGAGTATGGCTACACATAACCCTACCCACGCACTCTGTGACGCTATCCCACAGCTTTAGGAAACAGACAGGAATTTATACATTCTCTTTGAGCTAAGAACTATTGTGCTAAGAACTGGAGACACAGTGATGAACAAGTCATGGTCCCCATTCTAAATCTTACACTCTATCAGGGGACACAGGTGGCCAATTTGTCTGTAACTCATTCACTTCCAATTATAATAATTGCTACAAAAAATCAGGCTTTGAGTGTCTGCGCATGCAAGAAAGACCTCATTGGATCTAGGGGTCAGAAGAATTTTCCCTGAGGAAGGAGAGTAAGGTGTGGGGTGCCAAAAATGGAGAAGGGACTAGTCAGAGTGATCAGGGGCTTGTAGAAGAAAGAACCTGGAGCTGAGGCAGCCTGAACTGGGCTTCTCCAGGGGCTGAAGGTGAGTGATCAGTGTGGAGTCAACCAGTAGAAACAGACATTAGGTAATCTCAAAGATGGTGAGCTATCAAGAAAGAATGTTTGTCATTAACTGACCCATTGTGAATGAGCTGGTGTTAGAGGATGAGTATAATCCAACACCTGAATGTTTCTTTTGAGGGTTAAACTCTCTTGGCCAGTTGTGCAGTGGCTCACACCTGTAATCCCAGCACTTTGGGAGGCTGAGTCGGGTAGATCACTTGAGGTTAGGAATTCGAGACCAGCCTGGCCAACATGGGAAACCCCTACCTCTACTAAAAATACTAAAATTAGCCAGGTGTGGTGGCATGAGCCTGTAATTCCAGTTACTCGGGAGGCTGAGGCAGAAGAATCGCTGGAACCCAGGAAGCAGAGGCTGCAGTGAGCCAAGATTGCACCACTGCACTCCAGCCTGGGCGATACAGTGAGACTCCGTCTCAAAAAAAAAAAAAAAATTTAAACTGTCTTGAGTACTAAATATTGGTATGGAGAACATCCTGGATCTTTGCCAATTCTGCATCTTCCCAGGAGCCAAGGATATTGCAGAATTTGATATTTACATCCCCTCTACTGCTTGTGTAGGATGAGGAAATAACAATAGCAGACATAATTGCTGAGGTTGGGTGGGGTGAGTTGAGCTAACAATAGGCAAAAGATGAAGGGAAGAGAGGATAATGGTGGCAGCTATGGGATTCCAATGGTGAACTGTGGCTACTTAAAAAAACTCAGGATATAAAGCCTTACCTACTGTGGGATACCAACTAGCTCTCAGGATACCTCAGGCTAAACAAGCGAGATTTAGATCCTCAAAACCTGGGTTCAAATCCTACTCTTCTACCTCTAGGTATGTGATTAGGTTAACAAACTTTCTCTGCCTCCATTTCTACGTCTGTAAATAGCAATAATGGTAGTATGTGCCTGCTTTTTAGATTATTGTGAAGCAGTGCGTGCAAAGTGCATAGCATCACTCCTGGTACTTTTTAATTATTCAATGTTGGCTTATTATTATTGACAATATTTAATATTTGGGAGGAAATCCACACACATATAAGAGAGACTTAACGAAAACTTTTATTTTCTTCTTCACACTTTTCCGTTATTTTCCAATTTTCTAAAATGAGTATGCATTGCTATTAACACCAAAAGGAGGGAAACCCGCAAATTTCTGAACAATAGAAGTTTGACTGTTTCAACTTTTCCGGAATTTCCCGGAACATGTTGTTCAAGGAGGACATGGGGGTGCATGCTAAAAGCACGGATTGCTAGGTCTCTATCCGTAAATACTGGGTCAAAATCTTTAAGAAATAATTCTGGTAATCTATACTTTTAATCAGCTCCACAGATGACTGTTACAATCAGGCACTCCTGGGACGTGTTGATTGAATGGGAAGTCAGCAGAGAGTGGGCGGGGAAGGCCAGGCGGGTTGCAGCGATCACGAGGAGTGCGCCTACAATTCCCATGTTGCCCCGCGAAATAGCGACGAGCAAGCCAGAGCCCTGCCGGGAGTTGTAGTTTCCCTCGCTAGGCCGCTGCCTATAAAGAACGCCGGAGATGGCTACAGAAAACTTCCCGCCCCACAATGCAAAGGCCAACGCCGACGCCATCTAGGGCGCGCCTGGAATCGAGCAGGCAGTTTCTGCCGCATCTGCCACAACCTCTGCTGTCTCAGAGCTGGCCTTCGCCGCCGCCGCCCCCACCACCGCCCCCGCCGCCATCGCCGCCGCCACCACCACCGTCACCTCCGCCGCTGCCGCCTTGGGGCCCTCCTCCTTCACCACCTCTGCACGTTCAAGGCCTTCTGTCTTGGAAAAGAAGCTATTATCGGTCTCCCTTGTGGGCCCGGGGCACAGCCATGGCGGACGGCGGCGGCGGCGGGGGAACGGGCGCGGTGGGCGGTGGCGGAGCGGGCCAGGCCTCTGCCGGGGCAGCGACTGGCGCTACTGGGGCCAGCGGGGGCGGTGGCCCCATCAACCCGGCCTCGCTGCCACCCGGCGACCCGCAGCTCATCGCTCTCATCGTGGAGCAGCTCAAGAGCCGGGGCCTTTTTGACAGCTTCCGCCGGGACTGCCTGGCCGACGTGGACACCAAGGTAGCTGCGGCCGCCTGGGCATAGGGGAGCGGGGCTGCACGTGAGGCCGCTGGGTTGCAGCTTTGATTTTCGAAAGCCGAGAGCGAAACAAAAGATAGCTTAAAAATCTCAGCAGTGAGGTCTTACACCGCTTGGGGCAGTACGGAGAGCTTTCTGAGCGATGCACACGTGGGTTCCCTCCTGGTCATTTACTAGCTGTGATTTTACCCAGTCGCTTCTCCGAACTTGGGGTTTCGATGTGGATTTTAGAGCCTAGACCCTGTCATTCCCAAGATGGAACTCCTCTAAGGCCCTTAGTAACAAACTTCGAAACCAAGTAGTTAAGCAAGCGTGCTTTAGAATTTCCACCTGTTCCGTACTCACCACTGAGAAGCTGGCATTAAACAATGATTTGAACACACAGTCTTCACCATTTTATAACTGTTTATTCCTTTGCTCTAGCTCAGTGTTTTGCAGACTTTAGTACGGCGTTGAATTAAGATAAATTGTAGAAACAGCTCCCTTATTTTGCACTTCATCATTGATTAAAGGAGATTTGGTGCCTAGTTTAGATCTTAATGCCATAGGTCAGTCCCACCGATAAAACACTGTTTCACTTTACCTACTTGTCAAAGTGGTTTGGATTCAGTGAAATAATGGGTGTTAAGTATCAGACATACAGTAGTTGCTGGAATGTTCATTTTCTCCCTTTTCAAAACTTGCCTAACCACGACTATGGTTGTAGGTTAGGAGACTCTTGTCACTGGACTCCTACAGGGTAGTAATTTCTCCTACCAAAGCCTGTGATGGAAACATTTTGCTTACCTCACAGCAAGATTGTGAGCTTAGAATTAGACCTTAAGATAGGGAAAAACCCTAGTCTGTTTATTCATTGAACGTTTATTGGCCTCTAGTTGCCAAACTGTGTGATTACAGGAATAAGTCACTACCCCATCCTCAAAGCTTATAGTCTAGGATAGAAAACTGACCTGTAAACCAGGTGGTAAATACCTATGTGGAGAGAGAAAGTGGCATACACTGTTACTTCTCCAAGATGAAAATCCCAGCTAGAAGTACTGTCCTTGAAACAAAGTAATTTCATACGTATACATCCCAGGTATGTATTGACAGAGCTTTCACCTTTCCTAGGACAAATTCTCCATTCATATTTCTTATATTCCGTTAGGTTTTGTGTGTGATTTTAAAACAAAAACGACTACAGTAGCCCACCCCATCCAAGGTTTTGCTTTCTGCGGTTTCATTTACCCAATTGTTGCGGTATGGAAGTACTTGTGTTCAGGTAACCCTTATTTTACTTCATAATGGCCCTCAAAGAAATTCATGCGTAGTGTATATAGGGTTCAGTACTACCTGAGGTTTCAGGCACCCACTGGGGGTCTTAGAACGGATCCCCTGAAGGGAAAGGGACTACTGTCTTGAGCGGCTGTTGAGGGAGAGTGGTTGGAACCTTCCCATGTACAGCTCCTTAGCTGTTCCTTCTATTACAGGTTGTTTTAATTCTTGAAGATAATGTTTTTTCAGGCATATGTTATCTGAGACCTTCATTGCTTTAGCCCAATGGTTCTCAAAGTGTGGTGCTTGGATTAACACCAGCATCACCTGAGAACTTGTTAGAACTGCACATATTGGGCCCCACCCCAGACTGCTGAAGTAATTAGGGGAAATTGAACAGATGTCTGTAATTTGCAGTGCATCCAAAGACAAATAGAACTGATAAGTGAACAGGTGGAGTGGTTGGTAGTACAGTAAAACGCTGAGTGGGCTCATGAGTTCCTTTGACTTCTTGAACTGAGATTATTCTGTATCGCCTGGGTTTGTTACATGTTTTGGTGGTGATGTTCACTGTCCTTTGTCCTTTTTCAGTAAACAGTTTGTATCATCTCAAACCAGGTGAGTTCTTTTGAGTAGAAGGTATGGTATCAGGATTTATACTTACAAGGAACAAAAATAATCCTAACTGCTTTATGCAAAGGGGAGAATCTATTGCCTCATGGAATCCAAGGAAGGATTGAATGAACAAACTCTCCCAGAGGGTAGGCATGCATTTGGAACCAGATATTCCCCACTCGTTCTATGTCTTTCATCTCTGTTGATACCTGTTTTACTGTTGCTTCAGAGTGGAGTCATCCATTTGGTTACTAGCATCTCTTGATTACATTTTACAGCTTCTTCCTCTCGAGAGACTGTCAGCTCCAATTTGGGAAATCCCAGGAAATGTCTGCATTGTCTTAGCATGGCACAGGCACCCACTCCTGTGGCACCCTCTGCCCTACCCTCGTGAAAAGAGGAAGACAGTTACTAGAAAGAAGGCGTTGCTAGGCAGATAGCACATGGTATCGGTGAATTTTACTCCTCTGCCCCCATTTCCTTGCCTTTCTCTTTTCCAGGTTTAGTGGACTCTTTGAGTTTGCTTTCTCAGCCTTTCGGAAGAGGCCAGTTGTGGAATTGAGGCCTGCTGGTTCCTTCGTCAACTTCATTTCCCTGTTAGCAAACTTTGCCACAGTAATGCTGCATAACAAACTGAATCTCAGCAGCTTATAACCAGCACAGTTCACATGTTCACGGGGCAGCTAGGAAGGCTTCAGCTGGTGGCTTGGCTGCAGGCTGCCCAGGTGTGGGTCCAGGCTGTGGGTTGATGTCAGGCCTGCTGCATGTAGAGTTACTTAAAAGTAAATGGAATAATATAAGTAAAGCACCTGGCATTGTGCCCACCCACCATCAAGTGGGCACTTGTGTTAACCATTAATTCCTGACTGCCACACTGCATGGTGATCTTCATGCACAATGGAAGTGTGTTTAGGCTTGATAACATTTCTATGAAAAGCAATGTTCTGAGAGACTAAGTTCAAAACTTTGGTGCATGTAACTTCTGACCTTGCCTCCTCTTTTTAACATTTTAGCCAGCTTACCAAAACCTGAGGCAGAAAGTGGATAATTTTGTGTCAACACATCTGGACAAGCAGGAATGGAATCCTACAATGAACAAAAACCAATTGCGAAATGGTCTGAGGCAGAGTGTGGTTCAGTAAGTAAGCAGAATTTAAAGCTTTTGAAAAGGCAGTAATCACAAGTGTGATGCACAAGAAGGTTGAGGTCTCTGTTTAGTCAAGGTTGATGGGACTTTATATCAAGTATCACTTAGGAGTTGCAGCAGTCTGCTCCTTTATTACAGTTAAGGTTAAAGTACGCAAAGTACTCAATTAAATTCCAGTTTCTGCAGCCTGTGAAGGCCTCTTGTGTGCATCTCTGCTGGGTGCATCGAAAGACATTCCAAATTATGAGACATGTTCCCTGCTCTTTGAAGTTTCAGTGTCGTCCAAACATATGTGAGTTTTATACCAGGATATCAGGGTTTGGATCTTGGGCAAGAAGAGCTGGATCTTTATTCTCACAGATGAATGTAAGTTAAATTCTTTGAGTCCACCAGGGCTGCCACCTCTAAAGTGTAATGGTGGCAGCTTTCAGGAAGGCATAGTCTTAGCAAAGTATTGTACTTCACAGTAACAAACTGAGCCTTAGTTAATGAAGGTGCTATTGATAGCTTATCTGAGTGACTTTTCACTGTCACTGGGCACAAAAGTGGAGGAGGGTCATGGAATCTGGTCATAACATTCATGAGCTAACAGTTACAGAAATGGGAGAACACATTAGTGATTGCCTGGGATTAGGGATGGGAGGAGGGGCGAGTGTGACTTGAAAGTGGTAGCACGCGGGGAACTTGCGATAGTGCAGTTAAGTATCTGAGTTGTGCCGTGCTTATGTGCAGCAACTCGTAAAGTTGCATGGAGCTACACACACAAGTCAGTGCAAGTGTAACTGAAGTCTAAATAAGGTCTGGATTGGACCAGTGTCATTTTCCTGGTTTTTATATTGCACTGTAGTTATGCAAGGTGCTAACATTAGAGCTGGCTGGGTGAAGGGTGCATGTGGAACTCCCTGGACACTTCACAACTTCTGTGAATCTGCAGTGATTTTTAGATTTTTGTTTTTAAAAGTGTTTTACTAACAGGCTAGTACTTCCAATATGGCTGAATGCTGGGAAGAAGCCTGATAGCAGAAGATGCCCGGTGCCTTGTCATTCTGGGGTCAGTACCGAGTGCCTTTCCCTTTCTGCAGAGAGCAGACTGGTGGCACCGGGCTCTTTCAGAAAGAAGGGGACAGTAGCTGCCCCTTACTAAGCAACTCTTCATTACATGTCTGGCACTGGTCTTTACATATATCACTCATCCTCACGAAAAACCTATTTCACAGCTGAAGTCACTTGTGTTTACCCTATCTTGAGTAAATCAAAACATTGAACATTTTGAAATACTTGGAAAGTTGCCGTAATTGTATGAAGGCTGTTAACATTGCTGTTGATTTCCATAATGAGCATGGATGTCATTCTAGAAGAATGCATGTGGCACTTCTTTTTGCATTTCTTTAGTAGGAATTGTAATACCAAAAAGTGCACAGAAATACAGTAAAACAGATAATGAGAACATCCCTTAATCACCCAGGTCAAGAAATGAACTCACACCTCCCAAAATAGCCTAGGCCCAGACATACCTTCCTCCTTTCAGAAGTTTGCTGTATTCCTGACTTTATGCCAATCATTTCTTCTCTTCATAGCTTTTACCACCTCGGTGAAATTTTTTTTTTTTCCTGCTTTTTTATTTGACTTAGAATGTGTTTAACCTGAAAACATGAACTTGGCTTTAATACTGGGACATTTCTCCACAATTCTTGCTAGCATTTTGAATTTGAGGCAAAATCTACTGGAGTTTTGAAATGCAGACTTTTTGCTTGCCCCCGGGTGCTCTCCCCAGATGGACATTGCAGGCCTTCAGAGCATTGGCTCACTGGCCTAGCTGTTCTGGCCCAGATGCTGTAACCCAGTGCCACAGCCTGGAGGGTTTAACAGGAAATTAGCCTGTACTATTGAACTGAATTATGACAAATAACTCTTTTAACTATACAATATTTGTTCATTCCATCTTCTACGTTAGGCTCCTGACAAGATTTTATGTTTTCCTCAAAAGCTTTAAGAATCTCCAGGAAAGTGAGCTGCACTCCCTTGGTACTTGGTTTCCCCTGATCAGGGGTTTTGGTCAGTTGGGGATGCTTTAACAAAGCGCCGTAGACTAGGTGGCTTGTAAACCATGGAAATGTACTTCTCACCATTCTGGAGTCTACAAGTCCAAGACCAAGATGGCAGCATGGTCAGGTTCAGGGGAAGGCCTTCTTCCAGGCAGCAGACTGCCTACTACTTCTTGTTCTTGTGTGGTGTGAAGAGAGCTAGCTAACTTCCTGGGGTCCCTTTTGTAAGGGCATAAATTGCATTCATGGAGGCTCTGTCCTCATGACCCAATCCCCTCCCAAAGGCCCTACCTCCAAATGCCATCACATTAAGGATTAGATTTCAACATAGGAAGTTTGGGGGACATAGGCATTTAGTTCATAATATCAAGCTTTTACATCTAGTAAAGACCCCTGTGAATCCGACTCAGGAAGTGGTTTGGTAAAGTTGGAAAGGTATTGGCTTGTGACTGAGGAGAGGTGGCTTTGCTTTATAACTGACCCATAGCCTGATGCTAAGTTTGCTGTATTTAACAATGCTCATCACTAAGGGCAGATACTGTCGAATGCCTGGTCTACCTGAAAATGTGCCCTTCAGTGCTCTGGTGGTGGTGTATTTACATCTAGGCTTCCTGTCGATAAGCTGTTAGTTACCATTGATTCTGGGAAGCACTTTACACACTAATCATCTTTCCCAGTTCAGGGCCTGCTTCTCGTCTTTGTCATGATGTACATTTACTCATGTCTTTCCTTTGCTGTGCCCTGACAGACTATTTACCCAGTTGCTGCCTGGCCTATTTTTGCCCAAGGGCTTAAATGGCCTCCAGAGTCTCAAGTCTACGGGAAAATAAGTAAAACCTGCCCACATGCTTGTGATGGTATTGGAATATTTCAATCCTTTGAGAAGAACACTTCACTTTGAACCTTATGGGCTGTTTTCCAGACTGTCCAAATGTGATTTGTTTGCTCTCACCATCATTTCCAGTACCCTGTCCCAAGTGTTTGAATATAGACATTGATATGCTCTGACTTTTGCTCTACTTCAGAAAGGATTGGGGATGTAATTTAGCTGTCCAGAGCTGGGAACTAATTTGTTTCTTGTCTATTTCTTGTTTGCCTACGAGTTGCTTATTATGTGTTACAGGTAGCAGCCGCTGCTGAAGGCCATGGTGAGTTGCTGGTGATGTAAATACTCCCAGCCCTGACTGATCTGCCTTGTTTAAGATGTGAGGATTAGTAAACAGGTTGCTGCTGGAGCTTCTGCTTAGGCTATCAAGAGAATAAATGTTGAAGGAAATGGAGTGAAATTCAAAGCTCACTGGCTTTGACAGTACGAGGAAGGTTTTCAGTGCCACACATGTCAGATTCTTTCTTGCCATGCTGTCATTTGTTGTTTGGGGGCAGCCCACTTAGTTTTGTTTTGCTCCTTTGTACAAGTTTGGGTGATTGTGGATAAGATTGTGCAGTAGGAATAACAGCTGCTGGTTGAGAATTGCCCCTCGAAAGTGAAAATAGCTTGAGCTGTATGTGGTAAGTGGATTGACCTCTAAACTCCCTGGATGGGCTGTAGCTTTGAAGGTGGACATTTATTGGGCTCCCACATGACACTTATTGGGGCTAAAGATGAATCCCGAAGAAACTAAATAACAGAATGATCTGTTTGTCTCCACAAGGTCAGGGATGTTGGAAGCTGGAGTAGACAGGATTATTTCTCAGGTGGTGGATCCAAAACTTAACCACATCTTCAGGCCACAAATAGAACGAGCAATTCATGAGTTCCTGGCGGCCCAGAAAAAAGCAGCTGTGCCAGCACCCCCTCCAGAGCCTGAAGGCCAGGACCCTCCAGCTCCATCTCAGGACACTTCCTAAGGTCCAGTATCCTATCTTCTGTCCAGGAGCATGCATCTCTGGCTTGTAGATATGTAAAATGGATAGGAATGGGGTAGGCCATAATTGAGGATCATTCAGAAAGTATTTGCTGCAGATGGACTTCACCTACTGTTATGAGTCATTTTTTACTGAGAACTAATCAGAAATTAGACTGATTTTCTGTTCCACCAGAGCTAAACATGTAAGCTATGAATAGATGCTTCATTAGAAATCAACTGGGATGATTGGTGTGCATAAGGGAGATTCAAATGAGAGTCTTATTTTGCTGAAATGTTTAAGTGAGTCTCTCCCCTGGACATGAGTTAACTTGGGCTTGCGATTTTATTTAAAATCAAGCAGTGCCTTCTGAAGTGGTATCCTAAATGGGATTCAGAGTCCGCTTTGAGTGCGACTCAATTTCCATGAATTTAGAAGGAGTTTGTTTACCACTATTGATTACCATGGGATTCTTCTGTTAGGAACACTCCCCCTTTTAAAATTAAATTTGGAATTAAATGTAATTTTTAAAAAGCTCTAGATGTACAAAAGAATGCTTTTTGCAGGTTTTGGGAGACATTAGTATGAGCAGTGATGAAGTTAACAGTGGACTCTTAGCCATTGTTGGTGACCGTTGGGGTATATTTTATCCCTTCATTCTGATGTTGGTGTTCGGTTTTTAAGATTCTCTGGGATGCCTATTCTTAATCAGTAAGTGAGGTGAATTGACTAGGGCATTTTGAGCGTCAGTGATGAACAACGCAAGAGCATCGGGATTGTCTTTTTGCGCCTCTATCAAGAGAAGCCCTTGAGTCCTATATGGAGTGTAAAACATTCATTTTAAGTCTTTGTAATTGTAAATTTCTTTAGGAACATAAAAGTGAATATAGTCTCTTATCAATAAATAACATTTGGATATGATTATCTTTCCTTTTTAGAATATACCTGACACCTTTTGAAAGCTAATTTCTGGTGAAGAAGTGGATTGGGTTACATAAGAGTGCAACTTCAGACCGAAGATAGGCCAAGGTCGTCACTGATCTCAAGATTTCAACCCTGACTACGGGCAGTGACCAGATTGAAAGGGGAGCAAGTTCGGCAGTGGGAAAGTTGACTATGTCGCCCCCTGCATTGTGCTGCCATTTGGCCAGCCTGTCCAAGGGCATGACACCAAGTAGACACTACAGAGAGAAACACTACAGCGACCCAGGGTTGTCCTGAAACAGACTTTTATACTTGAACATGGAGACTGCGCGTGGACTTTAGGGTTTGTGTGGTGGAATAAACGGAAGCTACAGTGAGAACATAGCCAGTCCCAAAGACAATTTCAGAGAACAATGACAGTAAAGTTTAGCTGGGAGTTGTCTTTGACAGTGTTTATTTGATACTGTCTCTCAGAGTTTGCAAACCAGATTGTACAAGTCATTAGCATCAGATAGCTTTAAAGTTGTGACCTTCTTGTACATAAATCTTCTAGCCAGTTTCCTTTCCTTTGTAATAGATAATGAGACATGAAATCCTAGAATGTGTGAGAAGTTCAGACAGTAGGCATAAGGAAACTCGTTTGCAGGCTGTCTGTCCAGGGCTGCTTCCTGTCCTGAAGGGGCCAGTGAGTCTTGGGTATGTTTGTTTTATCCTCACATTTGTGTTTTTTTAGAAGTGAATGGTCAATAAATGGCTTATCTTTCATAATAAAATCATTTGATACTCTTACTTCGAAGCTTCAGCTGAAGCTTAGACCTCAGGTCTGGGAAGGGCAGCCGTTGTGCTCTGCCTCTGCCATTTCTGTGCACCACACGTGATCTACTGGCAGTGAGCATTGGTACCTAGAACTTAGAACTATGAAACTAGGAGGTGTGGCTAGAAGTGGGCTGCTTCTCCCCTCCCTGAGCCATTACTGACACTAGTCTTTAGTTGAGGTGGTCCATGGTGTGTGTGTCAGTGTTTGTCAACCTTGGGTGTACAGAAGTAGCACCTGGGGATTTGGGGAAAATGTATTTTCCGATTAAGACGTTTTGGGGTGGGACCTAGGAGTGTTTCTGACAAGCTGCCAGGTGATGCTGATGGCTGCCAGGCCTCTGAACATACTGTGTATAATAAGCCTTGGATAATATATCCAAGATTATGTCAAACTAAGTCTGTGGTTCTTGGTTGAGTCTACTACTGCATATTACTGCTAATCTGATCAAAATCTTAACCAATTCAATTGGTTCCCTGTTAAGACAAAGGTTCCACTTCCACCTTTACCATGAATACCCCTATATTAGGATTGCAGTACCATATTCAGCAAGATATTTGGTAGCATGTGCCCTCATTTTAAAGCAAACTGGCCACACGTTTAAGGCAGGTGCAAGTTATATCTGAAGTGTGGTCTGTTCCCACTCAGTAGGTGCAGTTCCATTTCAAGCTGCCTTACAGTTGCAGGAGTCAACAAAGTTCTTAACCCCAGAGAATGGGCCCTCCAGTCCTCTCTACTACGAGGCAGACACGGAGTGGCCAGAATTACCAGTCCTGTGCTTGCAGAAAAGCTGCTCAAACTACCTGGAGTGTCTTTGCAGGACCGCATAGCTTTAATGCGAAGTTCTCTGTGAGGCGTCCTTCTGGGAGGGAGATCTCCACACAGCTACTTTGTGTTGACCCTCCCAACATCTTGCCTATCCCGCACTGACCTCAACTAGCAACGAAAAGGGCAAAAGCCCAGAGAAAGCTTCACCCTTTCTGCCCCCAAATGCTCAATTAACTGTATTTTATATATGTTTTTGGAAGACAGTTTTTGGTTCATCTCAGTTCTCTTACTTTGCTTTTTCTATTACTGGAGATGGCTGGGCCAGTTGATGAGAAACACCCTAATTTTCACAGAATGTTAAATGTGCCAAATACCAAAGAGTTTCTATTGTTTTTTTTGTTTTAAGTCATTGTGTTGTATCTACCAAGAGTCACCTAGATTAGACATTATTTCATTTGAAAAAAAATAGAGCAGAGCATGAGATTATAGAAGTAACTGGGCACATCATTACTGTTGGGATAGACGATGGACTTTTTGGCTCTTAGCAACACTGAAAGGGAAGACGTGCCTAGATTGGTTTGGGTAACCATATTCAGATTGGCATACACAAGAAGACGAGTCAAGACAACAGCACTAGAAGGGTTAGGGGAAAGCAAGCCAGCCTCTTCCTCCTCAGGAACTGGTCACCAGGTAAGCGTCTTCGCATCCTCAGCTGAGTTCTCATGCTTTAATTGGGTTTGTGATGCAGAATCTGGAAAAACTCTGTATGTTCTGAGATCCTGAGGAAGACAAGACCACCAAAAACTTCCACCTCTTAAACACACCCTTGCTTAATTCATTCCTAAACAAAAAATTAGCTGTCACTGACCTCAAGCCAGTTAGGCCTCTCTCTCTCTCTAGTTGGAAAAACCGCTGCTATTTGCAAAAGCCCAGTAAAACACAGAGCTAATACATGAACAAATATTACCAACACTTGCAAGCCAATTGCAGTCATGAGTATCTTCAGGGCCCCATCATGTAAGGTGGGGGTCAGCGGAGGCAGGAAGACGGGTATCATTTTGAAGCCCAGTTCTTTTGTCTGGGACGGCATCTGTGATTGTTACGGAGATCCTTGCTTCTGGCATGTTTCCGGTTACCAGCTTAGATGTTTGGTATTGCCAACTCACCTCAACCCAGTCGTGATCGTTTTATCTTTTCGCCTTTAGTGAGGTTTGTGGCTTCTGTAGCAAAATTTAAGGAATGGTTTTATCCTGTTTCCATCATTTTGCCTTAGCCTCTATTTACTCATCAGATGGGTGGAGGGTCAAGGTTTCTATGCATTCTGTGTCACCCACTAGCGCAGTGAACTGAATAAGTGCTAACATCCATTACAACAGTGGTTCTGAACAGATAATCCCCAACCAGCAGCATCAGCATCACCCTGGGACTTGTTAGAAATGTGGCCCCCACCCCAGACTCGGAGATGTGGAGGGCCCCAGCAAGCCTTCCAGGTGCACACTAAAAGTCACGTTTGCTTAAGAAACATTTTAATTCATAGTTGTGTGTGTGTCTAACAGCTCCTGAAGGGCAAGACTAGTATGTCATTTAAAAAATTCTCCCATAGTCCCTTGGAAGTTCCCAGAAGAAGAGGAGAATCAAATATGGGTGCGTACTAGAAGTCTATTTTAGCCTTTCTGACTGCCAAATATATGGTGTATTTTCCCCACAGAGGTACTCATCCTGCTCCATGGAAGATCCCAAAGTACCATCTAGTCTCTGCATCCAACCCAAGGTTCAGGACATCTCTACAGTGGGGACTAGGCAGCTCCTCTGTTAGACCTAAGAATTAAAACTCAGGTTGTCTGCCCAGCATCCCACCTGATAAGCAACAGGAATAATTAGAACAGGGAAGAATGAGAAACCTCGCCCTTCCTGCCCCATAGCAATTCCGGATCCCAGTGGGCAGCCCCTGTGAGGCCACTTCACCTAGGCTGGCAGATGTTGCTTGTTTAGGACTGGGTTCCATTCTTTAGCAGGGGTCTTCCCATTCCATTGTCCTCTGTGGCCTCTGGCTTCACCCTCTGCTAGGTTCTTTCTTTTCCATTATCCTGCGTTTCCTTCCTCCTCTTCGGCCACACCCAGGAGAGACATTCAAGAATCTGTTAGAGGTTGTGCAGCCTTCTCAATCCTCATCCTCCAGGAGATTGGAGACCCAAGGAACATTTTAAGTTTTGAACAGAGACTTCTGGAACCTGGGCTCGTGAGTTTGTTTTGTTTTTGTCAGAATGAGCTTCAAAAATGTAGCAGGAATTTTACCTGATTGATTCCAATCAGTAACATGGGCCAGAAGCCACACTCAGTTCTTTTTTGGGACTCAGTTCTCAAATCTGCTGTATTTCTTCACTCCCTTACCCTTATGCTTCTCTAGATTTAAACTTTGAGTCTAGATTTACAACTGTGGGGCCTCTGTGCTAAAAAAAAAAAAAAAAAAAAAAAAGCCAGACTTTTTTCCCCTGAGCCATTTTGTCCAGCTGGAAAGTTTGCTTGGGTGCCACCTCCTTAATCATCACACTGAGGCCTTTGTCATGCCACTGTTCTCTGCGTTTGTTTCTTGTTTGGAGCCAAGTTAGTTTACTTATTCAGCATTATAGGTTCTCGAATATCTGGACCGTCCCTTAATTTCTGCTGACAAACTGGAAAACTTGTCTGCGGGCTCATTTCTTTCTCGTAAGATCTTTCCAAATACCGTCAACCACCCATACCATTGGCATTCTGCTTTCCACCTCTTCCCTTACAGCCACTGGTTCATTAGGTGTGTAACATGCCCTGAGTTACTGCTGCCCAGTACATCCTCCTTCTACTATGTTGGTTTATTTGCATTTTTGTAGCTTGCAACTAAAAAACGTCCTGACCAATTGTCTCATAGCATTTGTTCGATTTACCCATTAGTGGTTCTCCAGTTGGTGGATGTTTTCTTCAGCTGACAGATCAGGTTTGTGCTTCTGCTGTATTTAAAATTAAACTTTTTACATGTGAATAACTGAAGATGCACATGTAATTTTTAAAAAATAATAGACTGTATAAACATTGATATTTACCCGATTTCCCCAATGGTAATGTTTTGCAAAAAGGTGGTACAATATCACAACCAAGGTTGCTTTATTTAAAAACTGATGGCCTCTGCCTTTATTTCTGGCTATTTGCACATCAAGAAGTCTTTTGTGAGTTTGCCAGTGCTATTATTGAGCCTACTTTTGTGTTGAGGTTGGTCAGGAGGTTTTGTTTTGATTTTGTGTGTGTGGGTAATGGTTTGTTCATGCCATGTGTGATATATGGCACAAGTGTGCCAAGCAGTGCACTTTGCCATAGGACTAGAGCAGTGGCCAGGACAGACGTGGCCCTTCCCCTAATAGTGGACACATCTCCCTGGTTTCTGTGAAGCTAAGGGAAATAGTGTTTGAAGTGTCAAAATGCCACAGAGCAGACAGGAAGATCAAGGGAGAAATGCGTTGAATTTATCAACAAGGGCAAGAACAGTTTGAATGGAGAGCTGGGGGCTACTGCAAGGTGGCAGTAGGCTGAAGGGTGTGAGAGAGAAGGGGAAAGGGAGGGGTCCCTCTGGCAATTTGATTATTGTGAAAGTTGTCAGTCAAAATAGAGTCACTTATGTCAAAAACCCATACACGGCCAGGCGCAGTGGCTCACGCCTGTAACCCCAGCACTTTGGGAGGCCAAGGTGGGTGGATTGCCTGAGCTTGGGAGTTCGAAACCAGCCTAGGCAACATGGCGAAATCCCATCTCTACTAAAAATAAAAAGAATTAGCCAGGCGTGGTGGCAGGCGCCTGTAATCCCAGCTACTCGGGTGTCTGAGGCAGGAGAATTACTTGAACCCGGGAGGCAGAGGTTGCAGTGAGCCGAGATCGCACCACTATACTCCAGCCTGGGGTGACAGAGTGAGACTCTGTCTCAAAAGAGAAAAAAAAAGCCATACACACACACAGCTGGGGAAGGCCATGAAGGGAGAGGAATGCCTGATAACAAAAACTATCACAAGACTGCGAAAACCACAGCTTTGCACAGAGGCCACTGCACCCTGACAACCACACAAATTCTTCTGCGAGGACAAGTGCCCAGCAACCGCCTGTCCAGCCTTGGACTGAAGCCGCCCTTGTTATTGGTCCACGTTGTTGTAGCCAAAGATAATTATCTCAATGATGCAATCCTCTCATTGTTTCTTTAAAAACCTTTTTCTTTACCTGACCGAATACGCACATAGTTTACTATGGCATGCATATTCCTGTTGCAATGTTCTGCATCATGTTGTTTTTTTTTTTTTAGATAGACTGTTGTTTAGGTTGACACTATACATTTATTTAAATAGATAAACTTGCAGTGGGAACACAGTCAAAGGGTACAAATGGGTTTAGCAGTGAGAAGTTTCCCAAGAGTGTCCCTCCAGTCTCTCAAATGCCCTCCCCAGAAGCTGTTACCAGTTCCATCCTTGTCTCCAAAGACATCAACGCCTGTAAATTTTTACGTATGCCTTTAGCTGGGACACACTTCACCTCTCTGTCTCTGGTGGAGGTTCCTAGAGAGGAGAGGATAGCAAGTCCAGACTTTGGGTGGCCAGCAGTTCTTAAAAATAGGAAGGGAGGGCACTGGGGAAAGCAATAGCGGCCTTGCAGAGCTATGGAGTCCGTGATGAGCTGTGATAAGAAGTTCACCCAACGTGCGTGTGTACCATGTGCTGTCCACCCCAGCCCCTGCACTCCAGGGCTCCCTGCATGAATTCTAGCTCTGCACCACAGAGACAGAGCTGTCATCCCCACTGACAAGCACTCGTCAGTGACAAGTATTAAAGCTGAGAGTCCAAGCCAGGGTTCACTTCAAAGTGGCTTTGAAAATTGGGGGGACACCCCCCAATTTTTAAAAAATTATACACATCACAAAATTTACCTCAACTATTTTTATGTATACAGTTCAGTGGTATTAAGGACACTCACATTTCTAAGCAACAATTTAACACCATCCATCTCTAGAACTTTTTATCTTCCCCATCTAAAACTCTGTACCTTTTACACAATAACTGCCCATCCCCTTCTCCCTCCAGCCACTGGCAGTGACCACCACTGTACTTCCTGTTGCTGTGAGGTTGACTACTCTAGGCACCTCATATGAAGTGGAATCATACAGTGTTTGTCTTTTGTGATTGGCTTGTTGCAGTCAGCAAAATGTCCTCAAGGTTCATCCATGTTGTGGCAAGTGTCAGAATTTCCTTCCCTTTTAAGGCTGAATATATTCCATTGTATGTATGTATCATATTTTGTAAAGCTAGCTTTTAACCGCAACTCTGATCTAAGATGCCCAACTGTTAGTAGATACTTAATAACTTTTTAAAAGCTTTTTTCTTTGAAATGATTTCAAACCTACAGAAAAGTTGTAATAGAAATAAAAATAACTTTTTCCTGAGCCATTTGAAAGCATTTGCTGACCCAACACTCCATCACCCCCAAGTACAAACAAGGATGGCCTCAACACAACCACAACAAAAGCATCAGGAAAGCAACATGAGCGCGTTGCTACCATCTGATCCTCAGACCTTATTTCCGTTTTGCCAGTTGTCTCAACTACATCTTTTTAACAAAAGGATCCAGTTCAGAATCACACATTACATTTAGTTGTCATATGCTTTTGTCTCCTTCAATCTGGAACAATTCCTGGGGAATTTTTTAAGACTATAGGCCAGATCTTTTGTAGAATATCCCTCAAGTTGGGCTTGCCTGAGGATTCCTCATGATCCAATGCAGACTCTGGACCTTTGGCAGGAATATCCCAGATGTGATGCTGTGCTCTTCTCACTGCGTCCTGGCAGGTGCATGATTTCGTCCTTTGCTGGCGAGGTTAACTTTGATCAGGTGATTCACGTAGGTAACGCTTTTGTTCCTGTGTAATTAATTAGTGTTATGTAGAGAGGGACTTTAAGCCTTTGCAGGTATCATATTCTTCATTAAACATTCACATTCCTCGATATTTCTTGGTTGGATAAAGTATTACTATGATGGTAGCCAAATGGTAATTTCCCAATTCCATCATTCCTTCTACATTTATTAGTTGGCATCCTACTGTAAGTAAAAGCTTTCTCTTTTCTCCATGTATGTGTGTACATAAGTATGTATGCATGTATTTATTTCGAGACAGAATCTCGTTCTGTCACCCAGGCTGGAGTACAATGGTGCATTCTCAGCTCATGGCAATCTCTGCCTCCTGGGTTCAAGTGATTCTTGTGCCTCAGCCTTCTGAGTAGCTGGGACCACCACATCTGGCTAATTTTTGTATTTTTTTTTTTTTTTTTTTGGTAGAAACGGGGTTTCACCGTGTTGGCCAGGCTGGTCCTGAACTCCTGACCTCAGGTGATCCACCCACCTCAACCTCCCAAAGTGCTGGGATTACAGGCGTGAGCCACCACACCCAGCCTTCCGTGTATTTATTCACCTATTTCTGTCAGTACGGACCTATGGATTCCTATCTTATCCAGTGGATTCTAGTATCTGGTGTTACCATTTCTCTTTTGATGCCCAAATTGTCCCAGATCTGGCCACTGGATGGACAGACCCTCCTTCCAGCTGGGGTTTACCTCATTTTACATCCCTCCATCAGTCTTGAGCTCTTGCTTACCTTCTGGCACGGCAGAGTGCTGCAGGCTCATCTTCTCCTTTCTCTGCCCCAGCCCCGGGAGCTGCTCTGGCTCCGGGGAGCTTTGGTTCCTTTGACTGGTGTTTAAAAATCAAATCTGGGTGCTGGATGTGCCATCGTTCCCAGGTCCTCTTGGGGTTCGTTCTAATTGCCTTCCATCCTTTAACTCTCTTTTTTCCCAGCAGTCTCTCATCATCCTCAATACATTTACATTGAATCAGTCACCTCTATACAAAGCCAGTCACTGGTTACCGCTACCCCAAGCCACAAAGATGTCCCTTCACCCCGTTTGAGCTCTGACACCCCATGCTGGTCCACTGCTGGCCTCCATCTCCATGGAGATTACCTCGCCCAGCCCTACCTGGTGACTCAGAAACCAAGGGTAAGCCCTTGATTTGATCACTACTTAAAGTCCTGCAGTATGAGCTGCAGGATCAGCTGGAATCAGCACCATGTGACAGGTGACAGGAGGCTCAGCTGACTTAAGGCTTGGCCACACAGGAAACAGTGGGCCACCACCTGGACAGGGTAGAACAGCAGAAAGAGGGGAGTCTGTGCAGCCAGGCTCATCACACTGTCTTCTGGTCCCCCCGCCCTTTCTGCTTTAGAGGGCCCCTGTTGTGGCTTATTGTCAGCCACTCGGAAGGACCCTGCCTGTCTCTGATGCCTGCCCAGGGCTTACTCCTCATACACCAACGTAGACCATCTCAAACATACCCACCAAATTTGGTGAAAGTCCGTGCAACCATTTCACAAGCTGTGGAAACACACAGAAACATATTTGTATTCCATAAGTTATTAATAAGCTAAGATTTTACTGGTTTCCATTCTCAACACAAATCTCTCCATAAACACTTGGGCCAGGGGTGATGAAAACACAGGGCACATTATTGGATGAAGCCCCCATAAAGGGAGTATTGTAATACGGCACTCTGCTTTTCCTCGTTAAGTCTGTGCTGGGAATGGCTTGTGGTTTGCAGTTGTAAAATAGGACTCATTTGACTTGGAGACCCAGGACCACTCTGTCCTGCCTTGGCCCAGCTTCCTGCCTCCCCACAAGTCCCCAAGGAAGATGTTTGCACAGGAGATGCTGGTAAAGTGGCTCTTTATTATCAGTTGAGACGTTGGCCCCAAACCCTGACGCACAAGTCCAGGGGGCAGGCGGGACCACACAGGGTGTGTTTGCCCAAGCCGGTTCCAGGATGACGTGGCCTTGAACCAAAGCCAGCTTTAAGAAGGCAGCTCGGCCTGTGAATCCCGCCTAGACCCAAGTCTCGGAACTCACCCCTCTGGTGAGATGCAAGGCCTCTCCCACTTGGGGCAGAAGAAGAGAGCAAGAAAGATGGGCAACAGGAGAGGGACATGGTCCCCGGGCCCAGAGTGGAGCCAAGCTGAGGCCTGGAGCATGTCAGGTGGTGGAGGAGGACAAAAGGAGATGGAGAAGGCCTTTCCAGAACCAGTAGAGCTTATTCACACCACTTGTCTCCTAAGAGAGAGGAGGGATACTTCCTCCCTAGCCTCCTGAGGGAGGAGGGCCAGCTCTTGTGCCCACCCTTATCTCACAAGATGGTCATCAAGAGGGGCTGCCCAGGAATGTTGAGCCTGTGCATGACACTGCCAGCACTGTGGCCCAGCCAGGGCCCTGGGATGTGACTGACCCTACCAGGGCTCATTCTCGCAAAAGCAAGTAGGATCTCCGTGTGATCCATCCCTGGGGGTGTCAAGGGGAGGTGGGAGCTGGCCTTTCACAACCTGTTGAGGAAAGAGGAGGTGTGTGGTTCCCAGTGGCTGCTTTGAGGAAGGTTTTTAATTATCCTCCTTGCGGATTGACTGTGGACTTGTGGCCCATCTGTGAGGAGGAAAACAGCCACATCCTTGAGGGATCAGGTCTCCCCTGCTCAACCTCTGCCTCTTTCATCCTGCATCTTTGCTTGTTCCCTGGGCTCTGAGACATGATGGTGCTCTCATGGCCAGGCTCCTTGGGAATAGAAGAGGGAAGGGAAGGGCAGGGAAGGGCAGGGAAGGACAGGAGAGGGGAGAGTAGGGGAGGGGAGGGGAGATGTAAGGAAGGAAGGAGGGAGGGAGAGGAGGGGAAGGGAGGGGAGGGGGAGGACATAGGATAAGGTATTGGAATGGAATGGAATGGGGAGGAAACAGCAGATAACAGGGACCTGTACAAAACCAGCATCACTTTCTCATCTCTTTCCACCATTTATGAAATGAGATGCTGCTGCCAAGCACTGGCATGTACAGGGCACAGAATAAGCCCACGAGTACCAGGAGTTGTTGCTGACTCCTTTGACCATCGTGACACGCCCAAATGCAGAGCAGCCATCATCACCCATTTCACAGGTGGATTAACTGAAGCCCAGAACTGAGATGTTACCTGGCCAAAGTTGCCCAGCCAGCCGAGGGGTGGCACAGCCAGAGCAAGAGCTTGTTCCCTGCGGGAAGTCACAGGAACCCAACTCAGGACATGGACTTTCTCTTACAGGGAACTAGAGCAGGATCCAAAAGATGTGGGAAAAGGGGAAAGAGAGCTGGAAAATACTGAGCATGGACACACCAGGGACAGGGAAGAGAGAAGAAACAGGAGAGCTGGGGGAAAAGGAGGTTGGAGGCGGGCTTGCCTGTTGGAAAGGGTGCACCTGGACACTGGGGAAATGCCAAGGCCCCTCAGCCATTTGGAAGGTGTGCAGAAGGCAGGGGGGCAGCGGCTGCCTGTCTCTGGAGTGAAAGCCCCTGCGCTTTGATCCTAGGTGGACCCCTCAGCAGCCAGGTGACCATGGGCAAGTTCTTTGGACTCTCTGAGCCTTCACTTCCTCATCTGTAAAATGAGGGAGATGGTGTACCTGCTTCATGGGGCTGCTGTGGGAATTAGCGAGATGATGTCCCTCACGTGCACAGCCCAGAGTCACCACCCAGCCCACAGTGGCAGTTATCATTGATGTGAAGAGTGAGGCTGAGCCTATGGCAGGGGCGAAGGCCCAGCCGTCTGTCCTCACGTGCACTGAGCGGTGCACTCCATGTTGTCATGCCAGCAGAGGACCCAGCAAGATTCTCTCTCTACTGCCGGGCGCGGTGGCTCAAGCCTGTAATCCCAGCACTTTGGGAGGCTGAGACGGGCGGATCACAAGGTCAGGAGATCGAGACCACCCTGGCTAACACGGTGAAACCCCGTCTCTACTAAAAAATACAAAAAACTAGCCGGGCGAGGTGGCGGGCGCCTGTGGTCCCAGCTACTCCGGAACCTGAGGCAGGAGAATGGCGTAAACCCGGGAGGCGGAGCTTGCAGTGAGCTGATATCCGGCCACTGCACTCCAGCCTGGGCGACAGAGCCAGACTCAGTCTCAAAAAAAAAAAAAAAAAAGATTCTCTCTCTACCAAGAGAGCCTCTTGGCCTGACGGCCAGGCTCCTTCCCTCACAAGATGGAGGAGCTGGGTGATGTGTCCCCGCTCTGTCACTTCCTACCATGCACAAGTCATGAGTCCTCTCTGAACCTCAGTATCCTCATCTGTAAAATAGGCTGCTTTGAGGATTATAGAGAATCCTTAAACAAGCAGTATTGGTATTAATTTTAATCAGGGAGGCAAAATAATCAAAGTGGAGGTGGCCCAGACTGATCTCAGATATAGATCAGGGCCGAAAAACCCCAGCTCCCCCGCGAATCAGCT
The DNA here is from genome assembly GCF_003255815.1 of Theropithecus gelada. NCBI lineage: Eukaryota > Metazoa > Chordata > Mammalia > Primates > Cercopithecidae > Theropithecus > Theropithecus gelada. The sequence goes on along the minus strand of NC_037673.1, from coordinate 169,778,231 downwards.
GAGCAGCCACGGGCAAGTGTCTCAGCCTCTGTTTCCTAATCCTTACGGAATAAATAACTGAGATGGATGCGAAGCCCTTAGTTCAGTCTGGGATGTAGTAAGGACTTTTAAAAATGGTTGCTGTTGTTATTACTGCCTGTCTGTTTCACTCAGCAGGAGCCAGCCGCTGGCCTGACCTTGCTGCCTATCTCATCATTCTCATGTCCCTAACTTTCCAGCCCAGTGCAGCCTGAAAGCTGTCTTTGTGGGGCAGCCACCCAAGCCCAACCGCAGCGTTTGTCCCCTCAGTGCCACTGCTATAAACAGGACTGAGGCAGTATAAGTAAACACCCCCCCCCGGTGGCCCTGGAGGCCACCTGCCTTGCAGGAGGTCAGTTGGAGGGGGCAGCCGGTTTGATGGAAACAACAAGAGAACCAGGGAAAGGGCGGACCACCAAAGACCCTCTGCCAGCAGAACCACAGTGGGGGTGCTGAAGCCAGAGGGCACGTAGCCTGCACCCCTGCTTCTGGCTCCCCCACCCCGCTGAGCCTGGCTGTCATCCTGCCCTGGGTTCTTTGCTCTTCTTCCAATTTGGCAGTGACCTCCCCAGAGTGAGTACCTGCCTCTCGGTGCTCCCGGCGTGCCTGTCCGCCAGATGAGGTCACAACGCAGCACTGGCAATGGGATGACCAGGCACCTCACGTGCACTTTTGCCTTTAATACACCATCCCATGTGATCACAGATCACAGACAAAGAAACGGAATCTCCAGGAGGTAAATGGTTAGCCCCAAATCTCAGAACTGGTAAGACACAGGGCTGGGATTGGAATCCAACTCCGGCTCCAAACCTCAGCTCTCACCCCTGCTTCTCACTGGAAAATCAATTCTGCCAGCCCCAGAGCCAACCCTCGGAGCTTCCCAGGCTCTAGTGTACCCCTCTTTGGCCAACACGCCCAGTGAAATAGAGCATGTTTATGGAATGACTATGAATTGATATAGAAACAAGAATTTGAGTGGGAAAATACTCTCTGAAGGAGATGGATTGAGCACGTATCAGTACTGTGCATGCTGCTTTGCAAACACTCATTCATTTCACCCCCAAACCACCCAATGGGGCCAGTGTGCTGATTTTCATTTTACAGTGGAAGAAACGGAGACTAGAGATTAAGAAATGAAATGTGCCCAAAGGTCACACTTCGGAGGCTGATGGGGGCGGGGCAGGAATGCTGGCGCCTCACTCTGCCGTTGTCAGGAGCATAGGATGAGATCACTTGAGTACAGGCCCCAGGTGCCTTCCGCTCTGTGCAGCTGGCACCCCTTGCAGACCTGGCACAGCATTGGTGACCATAAGTTTGTCCACTGAATTAACACACAGATAGATGAAGTGATGATCTCTTAGGCTTCTTGAACTTCCGGAAGCATAGTACAGGTGTTAAAAGCATGGGCCCTGGAGCCACATTGCCTGGATTTACAATCCTGGTAGCCCCTAGCAGCTGTGTGTTCTTGAGTGAGTTACTTCATTCTTCTGTCCCCCAGTTTTCTCATCTGTAATATGGGGTTATAGTAGCACCTGCCTCATTTTTCTCATCTGTAATATGGGGTTATAGTAGCACCTGCCTCATTTTTCTCATCTGTAATATGGGGTTATAGTAGCACCTGCCTCATAAGGTTGATAGTAAGATCCAATGAGTAGTCAGTATTCCTAATACCTTAAAACATTTCCTGGCATAAAATAAGTGTCAATAAGTGTTTGTTAAATTAAAATCTCTCTTACATATTTATCTATTTAAAAATTTATAACTCAACTCTATAGCTGTCTCAATTTGTTTTTGGAACAAGTCATGATTGAGTGTACCTTTAAAATTAGGCATTTATCTAAGCTAGTAGCTGACCAAGCTGATATAAGCATGGTCTCTTGGTTGCTTCTGGATTTGGATACATTTGCACAAACTCTTCATTTGTATTTTATTTTACATAGGAGATAGACATCAGGACTCTATCATGAACATTTGGTGGGGCGGGGGGTGTCCCCAGTTAGTCTTGGCCTGTGAGTCAAAGCTTTGCTATATTTCTCTTTAAGGTAAAACAATATGAAAGGAATAATTTTAAATGCCAAAGCTTTTAATGTTCTGTGTTGCTAGGGAAAAACATAGAGCAGAGTTTGCAGAAGCCCTAGGGTGAAGACAAAAATGGAAGTGACTAGTAGGTGCTAGAAAAATGCCATTCCCAGGAGGAAGTTCAGAGCATGGTTGGGGTGTAGGGCGGCCCGGGGAGCTGTCCCACCACGAGAACAGGGGAAGGACCTGCAGACCTTGCCACAGGAGCCAGCAGAAACCCAAGGCGGCACCTGCTCATTGATCCCACACAGGCACATCATCTATACCTCTGGGATCCCAGCCCTGGTGTCACTAGGTGCCACCCCAGCCTCTAAGGAACTCAAGATCAGATGCAGAAATGAAATAGCACAGCAACACCTCATGGACACACTATGGCCCTGCTTCCACTTCTGCCATAAAAGGATGAAGAAGATATTCTCAACCAGGATCCTCTGAGGGAGAAGATATTTTAAAAAAAAATTGAAAAAATCATTTTGTTAGAATGATTGGGCTGGAAGGTAATATCCTAAGAACATGTGCACATAAAAACAGAAATGACAAAATGGCACAGGGACTGGGAAATAAGGAGACAAGGAAGGGGAGGTGTCTTTTCCCATGGGGAAGGGAAGGAGTGAGGACTGCCTTGGAAATGGTGGCCAGGGAAATAAGAGCACCCTAGAGGCCCTGCAGGGAAAGACCAGAGGGACAGCCTGCTGGGAGATGACCAAGGAGAATATGGGGACAGAACTTTCAGAAAGGACACCTTTAGGCTGTATGTTGTGGGGCATGCAATGCAACCCCAGACCTCTGGCCCACTTCCTAAAACCTGAGTAAAGTCCACAGTGATCACCACTGCTTTTGTGTGAGTAGATGGTTTTGAGGGCACTCAAGAGAGGCTGAGTTTTACTTTAAAAAATTAATTGCTGCCACATGCCAGGCATTATTCTTTGTGCTTTCCATGGACTGACACATTTAATCCTCACCACAGTCCTAGGAGGCTAGTCCTATCATTATCCCCATTTTCCAGGTGAGGAAAGTCAGGCACCAAGAGGGAAATATCCTACCCAAGGCTCACAGTGAGTGGATGTCAAAGCTGTGATTTCAAACCTGGGCAAAAAGGATCCCTGCCCCAGGCTGCTCACATTAGAGGGCCTGATACTGTCCCCCTCTGGACATGCCTCTTTCCAGGCAGCAAGGGCCAATGGATGTGCCCACCTGGATCCTATTTCCTCCACCCTAACTGGGTACTGGGTACCCCAGAATTCTCTACCCAGATGGATCTGTGAGGTACGACCAGGGTGACCCTATCAAAGTATGTTGGGAGGGATGGACATAAAGTGCTGCACAGAGAAACTCACTGTCTCAGTCTGCCTGGGCTGCTATAACAAAATACCATGGACTGGGTGGCTTCAACAACAGACATTTACCTTCTCTCAGTTCTGTGGGAACTGAGAAGCCCAAGGTCAGGGCACCATGGCTGGGTTCTGGTGAGGGCTCTCTTCCTGGCTTGCAGACGGCTGCCTCCTCACTGTGTCCACACATGGGGGAGTGAGAGAGCACACACACAAGTTCTCTGGCATCTCTTATTAGGACATCAATCCTACAGCATCAGGACCCTACCCTTATGACCTCATTTAACCTAAATTACATCCAGAAAGTCCCCATGTCCAAATACAGGGATTAGAGCTTCAACATATGAAGGGACACAAACATTCTGTCCAAAATACTTGCCTCTAAAACACATAAGTGTCTAGGTCGGTGGTCACTGATTTGGGCTCAAAACCTAGTAGCTGATGGAGGTGTTCTAGGTGGCCCTAGAACTATCATAGCTGAAGCTGAAAGCTACTCAGGGTCTCATTTGGGGGGATAATGTCTGAACATGAACCAAGGGAGCCAACTTTGGACCCCAAATGTGGGACACCACTGCAGAAACAACAGATACAAAAGAGTGAAGATCTCAACAAAGCAGTCTGAATATCAGTGGAGCTGTGCAGCACTGGTGTTCAACAGTGCCACCTTGTGGTGAAGAGAAGCAGGCGCAATGGAAGGTTACAGTTTTTCTCTACATCTGGTATTTCAGAAATAGGACTAATAAGGTCCCAGGGGATATTGGAAAATTCAAAAACAAGATATTGAACTTTATAATAACAGTGTGTGAGGGGGAGAGAGGACTCAGTGATTAATTAGAATAAAATAGCCTTGGGTAGGATATTTCCTTCTTGGTGCCTGACTTTCTTAATAAAATTAGATTTCATACTCCAAGCTATAGGTCAGACCAGTTGTACAGGAAATGAATGTATCTGCAGAGCTGTTAAGCTCCTTAGTGATAAAAGCTTTTCAGCTATTCAGATTGGCTGATCTTAATGTATCCGCAGCACATAAAAGCATAGGCACACCTAAATATCCACAAACTAGAAGGCAAGACTTTAGGGTTCTCTCACAAATGAAAATGCCTCAAATACTTTCTAAAAAGTGAAAAAATTTAAGGTCTACCTGTGGTAAATTATGATGTTTGGATTTGTGGGAAAATTGGGATTTTTAAAAACCATCTCAATACTCTGTTGAATTGTGTACTTTTAAAAATAGTAGTAGAAGTAGAGAACAGGTTAGCTTTTTAAGAATCAAGAGCAGGAGGTCTGTGTCAAAAGAGGAAATCTATCCTTCCTGATTTACTATTTGGTTTTTGCAATCTGCTATTTTTCAGGCATTTTGCATATACCACTTCACGTCATCTCTGCCTACAGTTAGAGAAATTGACAGAGAGGTTACAGTGATAGATCTGGGATTCCAATCCAGCCTTGTCTGACTGCAAAGCCACAGCTGCCTTGGCGCCACTCTGCCTGTCTCTCTGTAAAGGAGGGAGGCCTGCAGTGAGCATGGGTGACAGGTGCCAACTGCATGCTGATTTCACGTGTCTCCTAGGAGAGCCATGGCTCTCGGACCCACTTACCTGATACTTCTCAATTCAGAATTCAGGAATGCAGGGATCTCAGCTCTAAATCTGTCTACAGACAATCATCAGAGAATATTTTCTGTCCAGTTTGAAAGGATGTGTGCACAGGGCATGTGACCTCAGCAAGAAACTCGCCTCTCAGTGCATCTGCAGAGAGCTCAAGGACAGAATGACCCAGAAGGCAAGGTCCCCTGTGGCCTATGTGCCGGTGTGTGGGCGGCAGCTCCGGGTCCGGGACAGCTCTGAGGAAGGATGGTGATGTGACTTTAACAAATGAAACCTCAGTCTCCCCTTCTGGAAACAGACTTCAATCCTCAGGGGACACCAACTCAGTTGGCAGGGACTGCTCAACCTTGGCTGTGGTCTCCCTGAACTTGTGAAACATTCACCACAAATGGGCTCCACAGTCAAAAGGACAGACACTTAAGTGCCCATAAAGTTCCCCAGGGGCCGAACAAACTTTGGCAATTGCAGCATTTTATTAGATGGCTTGCTCTCTGCAGTAAAAATAACCTTTTTATTTCGTAGCCAGATCTTGTTTTTCCCAAATTGCTTTTGCCTTTCGTTAAAGATCCCAAACTAGAAGAGTTCTTTCTTCCCTCCCAGAGTGGAAAAATTCTTGGTAGTTTTTCCCCAGAGCTGGGACCTGTTCACAAGTCCCAAGGGCCCCATATCTCCTGACCAGGTGATGCTGGGGCATTCGCTGGGGAACATGTTCTTGAGGACTTCTCTTCAGGAGGTCTGGGCACACAGCTCAGCACTGGCCACTCATTCAGAGAGAGGAAGGAGGAGAGACACTCTTGAAACAGATGATTTTGCTGTGGTCTTGTAACCATTTGACTCTTTTTAAAAATAGTCTGCTCAGAACAAAAGAAGGAAAACTTTTCCACTATTATTTAGGAGACTCACCAATATATTATTTCAAGATTCTGGGGCATGTTAATGGGATCTGAGGTACAGTTGAGATAGCCTGGGGCAGTGATGTCAGTGGGCTGCCCAGCTTTCACTGTGTTGGTGAGCAAGCAAGAGGGAAGACACAGCCACCACCTGCATGTGCCCTAGCTTGTGAGCTCTCTTTCCTCTTTCCTCTTTTCCTTCTAGATTTATACCATCCCTTTATTTCCCTAAAGGGTAGAAGAGCAATTCCAAGCTTGGAGACATTTCTCCCCCATGCCATCCCCATTGCCCCCTGCTTTGGTTTGTAACAGATTTTAAATGAATGACTCAAATATCTCATGCAGAAGAATTCCAAATAATCATGGAGCTACTTAATGTAGCCATCTTCAACCAGGAGGAACATGACTCCCACTCCTTAAGTATTGGCCACATATAGTGACTTCCTTCCAAAGAGTACATATAGAAAGGGGGGCAAAGAGTCACTTTACAATGGAGAAACCTGACAGACACTACCTCAGCCAGGTGATCAAAGTCAACATCAATGGTGATAAGTCATGCTGATAGTCGGTACCGTTGATAGAATGTGATGTGAATGAAACTTAACCTCTGTGATTCTCTGCCCCCAAACCTATTACCCCAGTCTAATCATAAGAAAAATAGCAGACACGTTCTAGTCAAGGGACACGCTACAAAATATCTGGCGAATTCTCCAACACTGTCAAGGTCATCAAAACAAGGAAAGTCCAAGAAACTGTCACAACCAAGAGAAGCCCAAGGAGACATGGTGACAAAATATGGTGTGGAATCTAGATGGGATCCTGAAACAGAAAAAGGACATGAGGGGAACACTCAGGAATTCTGAATTAACATTAGTTCCTAACATGTACCAACGTTCGTTCATTAATTGTGACACATGTACGATAATAATACAAGATTTTAATAGTGAGACATGTGGGAAGGCATCTGTATTGTCTTTGCAATATTTCTGTAAATTGAAACTTTGCAAATTATTTTTTTTTAATTAATGGTTTGATTTCATCTTTGCCTTGCTTCTTTCATTCCTTGCATCCCCTGGGTTTTGTTGTTCTTGTTGTTGTTTGTTTGTTTGTTTTTGAGACAGAGTCTCACTCTCTTGCCCAGTTTGGAGTGCAGTGGTGCAATCTTGGCTCACTGCAATCTCCGCCTCCTGGGTTCAATTAATTCTTGTGTCTCAGCCTCCCAAGTAGCTGGGATTACAGACGCCCACCACTATGCCCAGCTAATTTTTTTTTTATTTTTAGTAGAGATGGGGTTTCACCAGTTTTGGCCAAGCTGGTCTCAAACTCCTGACCTTGTGATTCACTTGACTCAATCTCCCAAACTGCTGGGATTACAGGCATGAGCCACTGTGCCTGGCTGCATACCCTTCTTACCAGCCTTGGCATCTTGATGATGATAAGCTTATTTTGCTCTCCCACTTGAGGGGTATTTACGTAAGGCGTGAGGTAGGGGTCTAACTTTATTCTTTTGGATGTGGATATCTAGCTATCTCAACACCATATGTTGAAAATACTCTTCTGTCCACATTTAATTATCTTAGCAAGTTTGTAAAAAATCAGTTGACTATAAATTTGAGGGTTTATTTCTGGAGTCTCAATTCTATTCAATTGATCTGTATGTCTGTCCTTATGACATTATTACCCCGTCTTGATTGCTATAGCTTTGTAGTAAGTTTTGAAATCAAGAAGTATGAGTCTTCCAAAATCAAGAAGTATGAGTCTTCCAATCTTGTCCTTAGTTTTCAAAATTGTTTCAACTACTTGAGGTCCCTGGCATTTCCATATGAATTTTAGGATCAGTTTGTCAATTTCTGCAAAGAAGCTAACTGAGATTTTGATAGTGATTATTTTGAATCAATAGATCAGTTTTGGGAATATCACTATCTGTATTAGTTTGCAAGGGTAGCCATAATGAAGTATCACAAACTGGTTGACTTAAACAACAAAATATTATTCTTTTTAAAATATTATTATTTAAAATATTATTCTTATTTAAAGTTCTGGAGCCTAGAATTGCCAGGTCAAGGTGTTGGTACAGTTGAGCAAATGTGAGGGAGAATCTGTTCCATGCTGTTCTCCTTTATCTTCTGATGCTTTACTGGCAGTATTTGGTGTTCCTTGGCTTTTCGATGTATCAACCCAATCTCTGCCTTCATCTTTGCATGGTATTCTCCCTGCATGCATGTCTGTCTGTGTGTCTGAGTTTCCCCTTTCACCAGTTTACTGGATTAGAGCCCACTTTAATGACCTCGTCTTCACTTGATCAGCTGCAAAGATCCTATATCCAATAAGATTACCTTCACAGGTACTAGGAGTTAAGACTGACTTCAACATCTTTTTGGGGATCACAATTCAATCCATGGTACCATGTTAGCAATATTAAGCCTTCCAATCCCTGAACATGAGATGTCTTTCCATTTTTTTAGGTCTTTCCATTTTTTTAGGTCTTGTTTAATTCAATCAACAAGGTTTTGTAGCTTTCAGAGTATAATTTTTTCATTTCTTTTGTTAAGTATTTTCTTGGTGTTTTATTGCTTTTGATGCTATTATTGCAAATTGAAGTTTTTTAAATTTTGTTTTTCTTTTACTCATTACTGCTGTATCAAAATATAATTAATTTTTGTATTTTAATGTTGTATACTGCAACCTTGTTGAGCTCATTTATTAGTTCTAATAGTTTTCTAGTGCATTCCTTAGTTTTTTTTTTTATCTGCAAGTATGGATAGCTTACTTCTATTCTGATGTGGATGCCTTTTATTTCCTTTTCTTTCCTATTTTCTTTTGTCTTGATTTCTATATCAAATTTTCTTTTTCTTCATGTGGTACGCATTTGTGTAAGCCATCCCAAATTATTTTTGGAACAAGGTAGGATCTAAATTAATATACTTAAAAAATAGAACTTATGCTCTACTAATATAGTCTTTTTTCTCTCAACTAATTCAGAGGTATTGAATTTTGACAATAATTTTTTTCTGTGAAGAAATTTTAGGGAAAAAAATTCCTGATGTTCTAGTAATTTAATTATCTAAAAAATGCTGATAGCAACCATTATTCTTCAAAATGCTGCTTTGGAAGAAAGATAATATATAAGTAGATTTCACCCTGGAAAATAAAAACACTAAAAATTTAAATATATATTATATTAGCATCAGGTTATCATATTATCATCAAGAAGGCTACAGAAACTCCAAGTTCATGAAGTGTTCTGTGGCACAAGGTGAGTGTAAGTTTATTGTTTAACTTTAATCTTTGCCTTTCCCCAGAGACAAGACTGTGTCTTACTTTATCTCTATCCCTGATGCTGGTACTATGCCTGGAATATAATGGGTATTTATCAAATATTGATCAATTTTAATTCAGTTGAGCCACTTTTGCTATCTCTTGCTTAGTAATTATATTTTAACATATTTTTAATCTGAAATTATTTTAACCCTGACAACATATTAATATTTCTACATCAATTTTAATGGTGGCTGAATTGACAATACCACAGGGTATGTGGCACCTCTGGGCTGTGGGACTAATAGATAAAAGGATCAATTATCTCCTGCTGCTTGTCAGCTCTGCAGTACCTACTCTGGTTATTCTCAAAGACTGCTCTGCCTCTCCACCATGGGACTTGGACTGCATGAATTGCACTGGGGACTTTCTTTCTTGCCCAGAGGAGTGGCAGAACGGCCCAGTTCCTGGGACCCTGGTGCAAGAAACAGACTGCCCTGTACACTTCTATGCTACTAAGCCTCATCACTGCTCAGCATGAGGCCTCTCATTATTTACTGCCTTTGCTTCCCATTCTGACTCTCTATTGCTTGACAACAAAGTACCCCGATATGGTTTGGCCTTTTTCCCCACCCAAATCTCATCTTCAGTTGTAGCTCCCACAATTCCCACTTGTCATGAGAGGGACTCATTGGGAGGTAATTGGATCATGGGGGTGGGTCTTTCTTGTGCTGTTCTCATGATAGTGAATAAGTCTGATAAGGTCTGATGGTTTTATAAAGAGGAGTTCCCCTGCACAAGCTCTCTCTCTTTGCCTGCCGCCACCCATGTAAGATGTGAGTTGCTCCTCCTTGCCTTCCACCATGATCATGAGGCCTCCCCAGCCATGTGGAACTGTAAGTCCATTAAACCTCTTTCTTTTGTAAACTGCACAGTCTCAGATATTCTTTATCTGTAGTGTGAAAAGGGACTAAAATAGTAAATTGGTACCGGTGAAGTGAGGCGCTGCTGACAAGGTACCTGAAAACGTGGAAGCAACTGTGGAACTGGGTAACAGGCAGAGACTGGAACAGTTTGGAGGGCTCAGAAGAAGACAGGAAAATATGGGAAAGTTTAGAACTTCCTAGAGACTTGTTGAATGGCTTTGACCAAAATGCTAATAATGATAGGGACAAAAATCCAGGCTGAGGTGGTCTTAGATGGAGATGAGGAACTTGTTGGGAACTGGAGCAAAGGTGATTCTTGTTATGTTTTAGCAAAGAGACTGGGGGCATTTTGACCCTACCATAGAGATTTGTGGAACTTTGAACTTGAGAGAGGTGATTTAGGGTATCTGGCAGAAGAAACTTCTAAGCAGCAAAGCATTCAAGAGGTGCTTGGGTGCTGTTAAAGGCATTCAGTTTTAAAAGGGAAATAGAGCATAAAAGTGTGGAAAATTTACAGCCTGACAATGCAATAGAAAATAAAATCCCATTTTCTGAGGAGAAATTCAAGTTGGCTGCAGAAATTTATTTGCATAAGTAACAAACAGGACCCGAATGTTAATCACCAAGAAAATGGAGAAAATGTCTCTAGGGCATGTCAGAGACCTTTGTGGCAGCCCCTCTCATCATAGGCCCAGAGGTTTAAGAGGAAAAAATGGTTTTGTGGGCCAGGCCCAGGCCAGGGTCCCTCTGCTGTGTGCAGTCTAGGGACTTGATGCCCTGTGTCCCAGCTGATCCAGCCATGACTAAAAGGGCCAAGGTACAGCTCAGGCTGTTGCTTCAGAGGGTGGAAGCCCCAAGCCTTGGCAGCTTCTATGTGGTGTTGAGCCTGTAGGTGCACAGAAGTCAAGAACTGAGGTTTGGGAACCTCCGCCTAGATTTCAGGGGATGTGTGGAAATGCCTCCAGGTAGAAGTTTGCTGAAGAGGCGGGGCTCTTATGGAGAACCTCTGCTAGGGCAGTGCAGAAGGGAAATGTGGGATCAGAGCCCCACACAGAGTCCCTACTGGGTCTCCGCCTAGTAGAGCTGTGAGAAGAGGGCCACGGTCCTCCAGACCCCAGAATGGTAGATCTACCAACAGCTTGCACCATACTCCTGGAAAGGCTGCAGGCACTCAACAACAGCCCATGAAAGTAGCCAGGAGGAAGGCTATACCCTGCAAAGCCACAGGGACAGAGCTGCCCAAGACCATGGGAACCCACCTCTTACATCAGCATGACCTGGATGTGAGACATGAAGTCAAAGGAGATCATTTTGGAACTTTAGGATTCGACTGCCCCACTGGATTTCAGACTTGCATGGAGCCTGTAGCCCCTTTGTTTTGACCAATTTCTCCCATTTGAAATGGCTGTATTTACCCAATGCCTGTACCCTCATTGTATCTAGGAAGTAACTAATTTGTTTTTGATTTTACAGGCTTATAGGTGGAAGGGACTTGCCTTTTCTCAGATGAGACTTTAGACTGTGGACTTTTGAGTTAATGCTGAAATGAGTTAAGACTTTGGGGGACTGTTGGGAAGGCATGATTGGTTTTGAAATGTGAGGACGTGAGATTTGGGAGGGTCCAGGGGCGGAATGATATGGTTTAGCTGTGTCCCCACTCAAATCTCATCTTGAATTGTAATTCTCACAATTAGCACATGTCATAAGAGGGACCCAGTGGGAGGTAATTGAATCATGGGGGTGGGTCTTTCTTGTGCTCTTCTCATGATAGTGAATAAGTCTTATGAGATCTGATGGTTTTTATAAAGAGGAGTTCCCCTGCACAAGTTCTGTTTGCCTACCGTCATCCATGTAAGATGTGACTTGCTCCTCCTCACCTTCCACCATGATTATGCGACCTCCCCAGCCACGTGGAACTATAAATCCATTAAACCTCTTTTTCTTCCCAGTCTCAGGTATGCCTTTATCAGCAGCATGAAAACAGGCTAATATATACCCCCAAAGTTAGATACTTTATCATATTTCAATTGTGTGGATTTGGGATTTGCATGACTCAGCTGGTTGATTCTCTTGATGAATGTGGCGCCAACTGAGGTCACTCCATGGTAATCATCCTGTAGGTGTGCTGGGCTGGTCTAGAGATCCCAGGATGGCTTCACTTACATGTCTGGTGACATTGGCTGGTGGGGGCTGGCTGCAAGGCTAGGCTTAGCTGGGACCACCAGCCAGAGCTCCTGAGCATGGCTTCTCCAACCTGGTGGTATTAGGGCAGTTGATTACATGGCAGTTTCAAGCTCCCAGAGAGAGTGTCCTAAGACAGGCGAGGTGAACTGTCACCCTGTTAAGGCCCAGGCCCAGAAATTGACAAGCACCACTTCTGCTGTATTCTATTGGTCAAGCAGTCACCCCACCTCACCTCTCCATGCAGGTAGCATCAAGGAATTTGGGACCATCTTCAATCCACTACAATCCCCATTCTCCGATTGCAGTCCCTTCCCCCACAGGCAGCCTTTATGTGCTCTGACATTCATCCTTGAATTTGAACATAGTATCTAACGTAAGTTACCTAAATCTGTGTAGACATTTCCTCCCTTGCTTCTGACTGATAGATGCTTCTCCAAGGTGTGCACCCACCACATTTACTTCTATCTTCCCCAGGGATGGGCACCTGAGTGGCCAACGCCCCTGCCAGACGGCTCTCCAGAGTGGCTGCACCTTCTCATACTCCCTTGCAAAGAACAAGGGTTCCTCTTTCCCCGACACTCCAGCCAACACTTGGCATTAGCTGACTTTCTAAGTTTTGCTAAACTGATAAGTGTACAGAGTAAAGTTTCATGTTGAACTTTTAAAACAAGGGGGGACATATAGAGGAAAAAGGATAGGAAGGAAAGCGGTTAGGAGGGAAGGAAAATGGCAGCTGGCTAAGTGGGAAGAATTGGAAAGTCAAGTTTTCTGGACTGCACAGTACCCTACGGAATCCTAGAGGCCGTCAGAGCAGCTGCAGGTCACCTTGTGGAAAAGTGCAAAATACAGTTAGACATTTGGAATTTGGCTTTCTGGCAGCCTGGCTGGAAGGTGTTGATTCCACAGGGCCAAGGCTGGCTGTGCCTGCCTCCCTCTGGGTCCTGGAAGCTGAGGGAGGGTGAACCAGCCTCCAGTTCCCAGGTTCTTATGCTCACGAGATTTTGCTCCTTCTATTTATCTCTCAGTCCTTTTCTGGCGGCCAGAGAGTCCATCTTTAGCGGGGACCTGTACAGTATTGTTTTAATCTTCAGCTCTCTCTGTTTCCTCTCTGTTCCCTTCCTCCCTTCCTCTTCTCCTTCACCACACAGAACAGATGTGGAAAAAGCCAGGCCTTTAGGAACATCTGCTGAGACACCAGCTGCCTTCCTCCCGGGCTAAGGAAACTGTGACCCCTCTGATTATTGGGTTTCATCCAAGGACCTCAGTTCTCTGGCCAGAATATTTACATCGAAGTCAGCAAGGTCTTCTAGCTATTTAAGAGAATTTGCTAAATCCCTGAAGATTTGTACATATAGAAAGAAGGGAGAGATGCTATTTTTAAAACATTGGCTGCAGTTGGAGCTGGCTTGCCCAGAAGTGCAGAATTCCCAGTGCTTCCCAGGGAGCGTGCATCACTCTCGGAAATACCTGTACGCATAGGAGCGGGATAGGAAAACTGAGTTGAACTGTTCTGATTAAGAAAGGAACTGCAATTTGGAACTTGATCAGCAGCTGCATGCTGACTGCTAGAGGAAGAAGGGTTTGTTTCTGTTTTTGTTTCTTTGTTTTTTTTGGGAGGGGACAAAGTGATTTCTGAAAGAGAGTGAGAGGGCCCGGAAGTACAAATGAGGCAGAGGGAATTGGAGGAGGAAACAGGCCAGTGATAAATTCCTCCTAGCAGGAGTTCCCCGCCCAGATGGGGACTTCAGTGTAGAATCATTTACTTTGGGGATGACACCTCTTGTTAACTGCAGACCTGCAGGAAACATCTGCTAAACTTGACAGCTGTGTGCTGCTGGTGGTCATTGAAAGACCAGCATTAAGTTGACAGGCAGAAAGAAAAAGACAGTCCCAGGGGGAAGAAAGGAATGAGATGGAGTGCTCAGTGTGAACAGGAAATCAGAGCCAGGGATGACCAGTAAAATACAAGCCCTGGGGGAATCTAGAAACATCTTGGAAAGGGCCCAAGGCTTTTCCATAACATGTGGACTGGGAGGCTCTCGGGAAGGACCCCAGACTGGTGAACTTGGCAGTACGCAAGCTGAAGGCATCTGGCATGCACACGAGTGGGTGCACACACGCACATGCACACACACACGCACACATGCACACACCCCAGATCCTCTAGAGTAGTGGTCCTCAATCTTGGCTGCACATTTGAATTGCCTGGGGCTTTAAAAATGCCAGAGCCTACCCTCACCCCAATGCCACCAAACCAATGACATCAGCATCTGTGGGAATCAGACCCGCACATCAGGTTTTCAAAGCTCCCAGGGCTGAACAGCGTTGTTCTACAGCCTGACAGCTCCAGCTGCCTGGAGAGCAGATGCCATTTACAGTCTCCTGCAACCAAAGACTCACCGGAACCATCGTGCCCTTCCATCACACACCGTACCCAGGCCTTCTCCCTTCCTTTCTCACCACCTCCCCTACCCGCTTCCCAACAGATCTCCTCCCATAGTCACCAGATAAGACACAGGCGCCCAGTGGAATTTAAGCCTGAGAGAAACCACAAATAATTTTGTTTAACATAAGTATAAGCTGTGTAAAATTAGTAGATACCATGCAACATACTCATACTAAAAGTGACTTGTGATTTCTCTAAAATTCAAATTTAAGCAGGCGTCCTGTGATTTTAGTTGCTAAATCTGACAACCCTAGAGAGAGACAACTTAAAAACAAATAGAAAGTTTTCTTCCTCGACAAGGGACAGAGATTTGGCACCACCACTAGCACCAGACCCAGAGTCAAAGCCCAGGGCTCCTGGGCTGAGCCCCTGGGAGAATCAGGAAAGCTTTTTGCCTTCCCCACACGTCCTGCAGGCGCGCAGTACTGCGAGGTATCACCACCAGAGGGCGCACTCTGAGCAGGCGGGAGGAGCTAGCAAGGACAAGACCCCAACCCACCAAGCATTGGTGTTCAACTGGTGGGGTCCAGGGACATTTCTTCTTCTTCTAAACTAAATGATCTTGAAGACACCTGAGATTCAGTGAGAGAGAAGGGTGAGCCCAGGGTAGAATGGTGAGACTCAAAACCTGGCCGGTTTCTTTTACAGTGATTTATTGCTTTGATTTTTTTTTTAATTGCACAAATAAAACGGTCAAACCATTCAGAATTAAACGTGGAAGTCCTCCTTTTAATGTCCCCATTCCACCTGCCTCGCATGTGTGTCATGGATCTTCCTATTTCTACTTCTACACACGTGTGTGTGTGTGTATGTGCATGTGTGTGTAATTTGGGTTTATTGGTTAAATTCTTTACACAAATCCCATCTGAATATGTATGTAGATAGATAATTTCTAGAAGTTTCTTTTTTCATCTAATAAATTTTCATGTAATAAATAACTTTTGAGGAGGATCACTCTGTGATATATGCAATATTAATTTCATTTAATCTTCACAATGACCCTATGAGGTAGGGGCTAGTGTTATCATGCATTATACAGATGGAGAAACTGTGACACAGAAAGGCTAAGTGAGTTGCACAAGATCACACAGCAAGTAAGTGGCAAAGCTGGGATTTAAACCTAGGCCATATGGCTTTGGAGCACGAATGCTTAATCACTCTTCTGCATTACTTGACTTTAACTATTGCATCACAGTCTAGCCTAGAGATGGACCATAGTATATTTATAACCACTCCCCTTTTGATCCATATGCAGGCTGTGTCCAGGGTTCCACTAGTATAAAAAAGGATGCAAAGAAGAGCTTTGTGCAGCAGCCAGAGGGGTTCTTGCAGGGTAGCGGCCCAACTGTGGAGTATGCACAGGTTACATTCCAACAAATACTGTTAGATTTTATTCCCAAGAGGTTGAAACATTCCCATTCCCAGCAGTTGTGTTAGAGTGCCCATCCTCCTTGGTGCCATCAAGGGCATGCAGGTAGAAGGAACAGACTGTGGAGAGGAGCAGGGATATGGTTTGGGGAATGGCAAGAAGTCTAGTGAGGTTGAAGTTTGGGTTGTACTTGCTGTTGTGAATGTAATCTATTTTATGCTCTGCAAATTTGATACACAATACCACGACATTTCATTGTAGTTTTTGTTTGCATTTCCCCAATAGCCAGGAAACAAAATCATCTTTCTGTATGTTTATGAGCCATTTGTGTTTTTTCTTCTGTAAACTTTATGTTCATATTTTTGCACTTTCCCAAAGGGATGTTTATCTTCTTGGTTTGTAGGTGCTCTAATATTATGGGATGTTAGTCTTTTGTCAGTTACATTGGCTACAAATATTATCTCATGGTGTGTTGCTCTTACAAACTCAAGTTTTAATGATAGTAACCTGGATTGTCAAATGCAACAACAGGCTTTCTCAGTCACAGCTGTGGAACGTGTAACAGAGACAACCTCTCTGAAGGGCAGCTTGATAATAGATACCAAATATGTTTTAAATCGTGTACACTTGCTGACGCTGGTATTCTATATCCATCCTAAGGAAAGATCAGGGATATAGACAGCAAGTTAGCTCCAAAGATGGTCATTCCAGTTTTGTTAGTGATGTAACAATTTGAGAACTTTTACATGTCCAGCAATAGGGCACTGGAAAAATCAATTACATCTTAATCATTGGCAGGAATATAATGTTACCGTTAAAAAAGATGCAATAAAACTGCGTTTTTGACTGTACTCGTAAATGAAAAAATTGATAGCATGAAAGATTTTCTCCAGTATTATTCCACTTTTGTAAAAATGTTTAAAGTTCAGGCTGATAAGATATGCCCCAAAATGTTGATAATGATTTTTCTCCGAATGGGGCTACTGTGGGGTAGTCTTTACTGTCTTATTTTTGCTACTCTAAATTTTTAAAAAATTTCTACAAATAACATGAATTACTTTTATAATAAATATATATTTATAAAATTATATATACATATGTATACATATGCAACCTCATGAAAGACTTGGATCCAGAGCGTCCAGCTAAGCTGTTCCTGAATTCCCGACTCACAGAGACTGTGAAAGATAATGCATGTTTGTGTCTGTTTTAAGTCACTAGGTTTTGGCTGTGATGTAACAGTAGATAGCTGATACAAAGTTTAGTACCAGAAGTGGGGTGCGGATGGAACATAAACCTACCAGTGTGGGAGTGTCTTTGGAACTGAGCAGAGGGCAGAAGCTGAAACAACTTTGAAGAAAGTATCAGAGAAAGCCTAAAGGGCATTGGAGAGGCCAGTAGTGGGAGGAGGATGTTGGTGAGGGTTTATAGGAAAGTGAGAACAAAGCATTCTCACTTTCAAGAAAGGCGATTCTTGTTATGGAGAGGTAGAAATTAAGCAACACTGCAGCAAGATGGAAAGCTCATAAATGGAATGATCTAGCTAAGGAGATTCTTAGGCAAGCCCAGGTATTGGGTTCTTCCACTAAGAGTATCTTGCTACAAATACAAAAGAATCAGAAAATGCAGCCCTGCCCGTGGCCTCTGGGCAACATCTCACTCAGCAGCATGAACTGTGCCCACTGGCCTCCTCGGAAGTGACTGATGCAGAAGGTGGAGTACTGGTGTGCTTGCTGGTTCCCAGGGTGGGTCTCAGAAAGCTTGGAACTGAGGTGGAATCATGTTCATGTTCCTCCCAGAGTATAGAGCAGTTAGACGCTCGGTACCTTTCTGGAGAGAGCGGGGTGAAGAGTGCTCAAGGGAATAATTGAATCAATGCTCCCAGCACTCTACCATGCCCATGGGAAGTCAGGCTGCACAGAGGCTAATCTGAAAACTCAGTCCCAATGCTCCCTGGACCAGATCACAGGGATACTTTGGGGTGCCTGTGCCCTTCAGCAGGTGGGTCTGGACAGAGGCTGCACACTGCAGGTTCCTCCCATGTTTTTCTTCCTAAGGATGAAACCACTCACATGCATGATACACACACGCCACTCACACGCGTGACACTCACATGCATGACACTCACATGCATGCCATCTCTCCTGGGGGTACCTGACAGTCTGAGCTTTAAAGTAATTTACCTTATTTACCTGTAACGAACATTCATTCTGCTTTCTTCTTGTCCAGCGCTCGGAACATCTTCTTTTCTTTGGGGAGCTCCTGCCTCCTGAGTCCCTGACTGTCTAGAGGAGCCAGAAACTCTTATTTCTCAGAAAGGAGGGTGCAGGCATGTGACCAAACTCACCAGATAGATGTACCCGCACCAGACTCAGATTCGGAGCCAGGGGCTCCAGGACGAAGCAAGGTCCCGTGGGATCCACCCCGGTGGGGAGGCAGCAGAGGCTCCAGGACGAAGCAAGGTCCCGTGGGATCCACCCCGGTGGGGAGGCAGCAGAGGCTCCAGGACGAAGCATTGGAAGCCCCTCTGTGGTTGCCCTGCTCAGGGCAGGCTGTTTCCTGGAGCTGCTCTGCCGTGGGTGGCACATTTGGGCCATATTCCAGAGCCCAGTTCCCAGGTCATTCGAGAGATGCTGGGGCCCCCAAGTAACCAGTGATAAATCCCATTTCTGCTTAAACTCAATACAAGTGGTTTCTGTTGTTTGCAACCAAGCCTGCCTGAGGCCTTCCACTGGCGCTGCACCTTTGCAAGGGAGACATTCGGTGTGATATACAACAGCAACTTTGGGATAAACTCCACCTTACCAGACAAAGCTGGGAGCAGAACAATCCCAGATGCCTCTTCGAGTCAATGGGCCACTAACCAGGGCAATGCATTTTTTTAACGCGCTTTTTAAATCACTTGGAATGCCCCGACCTCCCCACGTCCTCCTCTGTCCCACGCGGGTCCACCCTCCACATCATGGCCACTGTGATCTTTCTCCACAATGATCTGGTGGTGCCACTGCCCATGTGACACCTGTGCTGGGTTTCTCTGTCCCCACTCCATCTTCCTTCTCCCTGCTGTGCCCACCCAGCCATGCCGTGTGGACAATCACTCTTGCTCTCTGGCTTCAAGTGGGATTTGGCCAACAGAAGCATGGGCGGGCCCTCAGAGGGCAGGAAGAATGGACTTGGACATCTGTTACCCCCGCTCCTTCCCTGCCAGGTTGCCACAGGTAGGCTGCGTCCCTTTACTGCAGACTCGTATGTGCCTTCTCCACACAGCCACCCTCTCTGGGTTCTGATAGCCGTTCCCTGGCCTCCTCTCTTCGGGGCTAGGGGTAGACACAGCTCCCCAAAGAGGCAGTAGCCCCTCACAGCTGTGTCAGTCCCAGGCATGCTCCATGCCCTGTTGGCTTCCCTAACCCCATCCACCCCTTTGCAGACAGCGTCTTTATCAGCCTGCACTTCAGTTACCCATCTGAGTGTGTCGTCTGTGTCCTGCTGGGGCCCTGGCTGAGACAACAGCCTTCACTCAATGTTTAGGTTTCAGGCAAGACCCACTTCCTTCCGGACCAAGCTGAGCTGTCAAGGCCCTATGGGATCTGGCCCCTGCCAGCCTTTCCTGCTCATCTGTCCTTCCCTGACTATGCCAGGCTTTCCCCTTCCTGCCTTTGCCGCCCCACCAAGGCCCTCACCCAGGAGCACCCTCACTCTTCCTGCCTGCCGCCCCAGAGCCGTCTGCTCTAGGCAGCTGTGCAGGCCGAGTAATGCCCACCACAAAGATGTCCACGTCCCAATCCCTGGAACCCAGGAATGCTACCTTCTGTGACAAAAGGAACTTTGCAGGTGTGGGTACGGATGTGGAGATGGCGAGATTGTCCTGGATTATCCAGATGGGCCTTAAATGTCATCACAAGTGTCCTTAACGAGGGAGGCTGAGGGGCATTTGAGTACAGTAGGGAAGGCCGTGCGATGTTGGATGCAGAGGTTGCAGGGGTGCATTTTGAAGATGGAAAAGAGGGCTGCAGGCAAGGAATGCAGGCAGCCTCCCAAAGCTGAGCAGGGCCAGGAAGCGGACTCTGCCCTAGAGCCTCCGGAAGAGACCGGCTCAGATGACACCTATAGCCAGGGAAACTGATTTCACACTGCCCACCTTCAGTGTGGTAAGAGAATACATTCATGTTGCTTTAAGCCACTAAGGTTGTGGTCATCTGTTACAACAGCCATGAGAAACTAATCAGATTCCTTTCCCAATCCCAGGCTGGGCAGGCGGTGCCCTCTGGGTTTCTGCCACCCGTACTCACTCCAAGTGGCACCTGTCATTCTGTATCAGACCTGCAGTTTACCTGTTGGTCTTCCCACCAGAGCCCGAGGCAGGGGTTGTGCCTTTTCATGTCTGTTTCACCAGCACCTGCAGAGAGCCCAGCACGCGGTGTGGCATAAATGAAAGGTCGAAGGACAAATTGCATAGCTGGCGTTGTCACTCACCAACTGAAATTCCACAAAGCAGGGATGCTCACTTACGATTTTCAGGAATCTAGTAAACTCCTCCTGGTGACCCGCCGGACACCAAAGGGGGCTCCTCAGACACTGGTGGTTGGTTTTCTATGATGCTCCACTGGGACCGAGTCGGAGCTGGACTCCTGTCGTCCTGTGACTGAAATAATTCCTCTGATACTGCCCCCATCCTCAGGGTCCCAGGGAGCATGACATTTGGGAAGTGTCTCATATAGCATGGAAAGTGGAGCAAAGGGCCTGGGGGTGTGCGCGCCACCGCTGTCTTTTCTCTTTGCCCCATTTTCTCCTTTCTATCCCCTTCTCCCCTCTGACATTCAGGGACAAGGACTGCAGCTTTGTCCCTGCCCAGAGCTCCCCTATCACATGCTGGCCGAGGCTGCAGGCTGTACAGCCTTCTCTGCACGCTCTGCTCTCCTGGTCCCAGCATGGGGACTGGGCAGGAGGCCCACAGCTGCTCAAGGAGCTGGGGTAAACTCACACAGCGGCTCTTCCACCCTCCCTGCACTCCTTTCCTGAACACCTCTCCTGCCCATCCTCCCTCTCCTGGCATCCAAGTCCCCAGTTCCGCCACCCCACTCAACTCCAGAGACCTCAGCCAAGACTTCCACCAAGGATGGGGCTGAGACCTGCAGGGCTACCCCTTAAGGCCCTCTGGTCCGGCCCCCACACCCATAGGTCACCAGAGGACTTGATGGTTTGAACCGCATCCCTCCACAGGACTCCTCACTGAGATTCCAGCGGGGCCACCCTCTCCTGTCCCTTGCACTAGCCTGGGAAGTCTTTCAGCACAGCCACCAGCAACTTCTTCTTCATGTTCCCAGGGCCTGGAAAGGGGCCTTGCATATAAATTTGCTGAAATGTATCAGGGTAGGGGCTGGGGGCACTGTTCAACCTTTAGCAAGGTGGCTGGGGGACCTGAGGTCACAGGGCAGGAGCCGTCCTCACTCTGAGTTTCTGTTTCCTTCTGTGTAGAATACGGCTAGGGAGGAGTCCTGCTTCGAAGGATTGAGAAGATACTGAAATAACAGCTCCCAAGGCAAATTGAGAAGTGGGGAACGTGCTTGCATTGAGAAAAATGAAAGACCCTTTCGAAGGCACCTCCCCTATGACTGGAAGAGGAACCTCTGGGCAAGGCAGAGGAAAGACACTTGTACTTTCATAGTTTGTAGTGGGAATCAGCCAAAAAGTGCTAAAAAGGATGGCATTATTGAGACAGGTGGTGAAATCTGAATACGGTCTGCAGAGGAGAGAATACTACTGCATCCATGTTAATTTTCCTGATTTGAACAACTGTACTGGGTTATGGAAGATAATGACTTGTTTTTAGGAAAGATCCACGGAGCTATTATAAAGGGGCATTATACTTCAAATGGCTCAGATCTTAAAAGTATGTATTTGGCCGGGCGCAGTGGCTCAAGCCTGTAATCCCAGCACTTTGGGAGGCCGAGACGGGTGGATCACGAGGTCAGGAGATCGAGACCATCCTGGCTAACATGGTGAAACCCCGTCTCTACTAAAAAATACAAAAAACTAGCCAGGCGATGTGGCGGACGCCTGTAGTCCCAGCTACTCGGGAGCCTGAGACAGGAGAATGGCGTGAACCCGGGAGGCGGAGCTTGCAGTGAGCTGAGATCCGGCCACTGCACTCCAGCCTGGGCGACAGAGCAAGACTCCATCTCAAAAAAAAAAAAAAAAAGTATGTATTTGGAGACAGAGCAAAAATTATAAAGCAAATGTGGCAAATTGTCAACAACTGAGGAATCCTGCTAAAAGGTATATATTAATAGAAAGTTTTCGTGCCATCCTTGCAACTTTTCAACTAAGTTTGAAATTGTTTCAAAATGAAAGTTTTCAAAAACACTTAAAAGCATTTGCAATATGTTCATTCATTCTGTTTGAATCTTGTTCCGTGAGAATACATTCATGCGTTACTAGAGTGTTGCATGTTTTTTTGTCTGTCTGTTTGTTTGTTTTTTCTCAAGACAGGGTCTTGCTCTGTCTCCAGGCTGGACTGAAATGGCGTGATCTCTGCTAACTGCAACCTCTGCCTCGTGGGTTCAAGCAATTCTCCTGCCTCAGCCTCCTGAGTAGCTGGGATTACAGGTGCACACCACCACGACCAGCTAATTTTTTGTATTTTTAGTAGAGATGGCAGTTCACCATGTTGGCCAGGCTGGTCTTGAACTCCTGACTTTGTGATCCACCTGCCTCAGCCTCCCAAAGTGCTGGAATTACAGTCGTGATCCACCGCGCCCAGCCGAGTGTTGCATATTTTTAATGATTGAACGGACACTGCGTGATGGTTAATTTTATGTGTCAACTTGATTGGGCTCAGGGATGCTCAGGAGCTGGCAACGTGGGAATACATCCAGCATTAAAATAAATGCAATTAAAAGTAAAAATAATAATAATAATAAAACCCACATTATTTCTAGGTGTATCTGTGAGGGTGTTTCTGGAAGGAGTTAGCAGGTGGATCCGTGGGCTGAGTCAAGATCGCCCTCCCTAGTGTGCCAGCCAGGCGTCCTGCAATCTGCCGCGAGCCTGAAGAGAACAAAAGGCAGAGGAAGGGTGAACGCCACTGTCTCTGCTTGAGCTGGGCCGTCCACCTTCTCCTGCCCCCAGACATCGGCTCCTCTGGTTCTCGGCCTTTGGGCTTGGACTGACCTACTCCACTGGCTTCCCTGATCCTCTACTTGCAAACAGCAGGTCGTGGGACTTCACAGTATCTGCAATCATGTGAGCCAGTGTCTCCTAACAAACGTCTTTCTATCCATCTGTGCATGGCCTATTGGCCTGCAGAGCCCCAAGTAATCTACACAGTAGGCGAAACCTTGTGAGCTGAAAATCACAAACTGTTAAATATTCCCTTATTTGTCATGCTACTCATTATTAACACGATTGTTATAATTATTGTTGTTGACATTGTCAATAGGTTGAATAGTTCTCGACTGGCAGAGGGTGGACCGTCTTCCTGGTGGCCCGGCAGTTCATTTTCCCGCCTCTGCATCCTGGATCCCGGCCCCAGGGCTGCTCCCGGCAGGAGCCAAGGCCCAAGGAACTCTCGACGGTCCATAGCTGGCGTTCGGCAGTGACCTCCTCTCTCCACTAGAGGGCGCGCGCAACGCCTCTTCCACGCCGCGGGGCTCCACGGAGTCCGAGCTGCAGGCGCTGAGCCACAAGACATCCACGGACCTGGGCTGCAGGGTACCTGGCAACTGCAGTGAAGACGGTCTGGGGTCTCCGGAACCCAACTCAAGTATCTGCTCCGTTTTATTCCCCCGCAGAGTTGGCTGTTTGCTTGAGGATGGCATTGAAACTGCATACAATTCAATAATTAATTCCAGACTGGATCTGAGGAAGCACAGGTAAGTTAACCAATGCAGACTGCGGACTCCACACCATCAAGGAGGGCTGCCCAGAGATGGCAATGGGCAGCCCATGGCCCAGGTTTTGCTCCCAGGTATCCTTTGTTCAGCCTTCATGGTGCCTGAAAGATAGAATTCAGAGAGTTTAACATTGAAAGATTTTTAAACTTGGGAGAGTTCATGTAACACCCAGATATCTGGGGTTTTTTTTCTTATAAAATGAGGTAAAAGACACCCACATCCCCCCATGGCAACTCCTCCCTCTCGCTAGAGCTGCGGAGCCAGCCATTGCTCCCCTTGGACTGGGCATACACTCTCCAGCTCACCACAGTCCTCACCCTGGCACCACCTCGCTGTGTTATGTCTCCTGCCGGGACCTGCAGGCATCTGGCTTGGCCACCTAGACCACAGGAAAGCCTGAATTATCCAGATGCCCTGAGAATGGGCCAGTTCCCTTCAATTACATTTTCTGGTCAACTGCCATTTTTAAGAAAAAATCCTTGAGATTGCAAGGCTTTCTGGGAATAAATTTTTAAAAAATTATGTAAAATGTTGCCATGCCTCCCTGTCATCATTGCAACCACTGTGGAAAAGGAGGCACACGCTGGAGGCTGTGTGACCTTAAACAGTCACCCAGTCTTTCTGTGCCTGTTCTTTTGCCTGTAAAATGGGGACTTTAACAGCCTCATCAAATGCTTTGAGAATAGGGAAGACACTCCATGTCAAAGCACTTAGCGGAGCCCCTGGCACATAGCAAGAGACAAATAAGCATTTACTATTATTAGTAGTAATTACAGGTTGAGCATCCCTAGTCTGAAAATCCAAAGCCTGAAACACTTTCAGATAAGGTACCCTCAGCCTGTATTAATCACATAAGGTAGCTGAGTACACGGGGAAACTAGGCCATCATTCTCAAACTTGGGTGCACATCAGAGTCAGCTGAAGGTCATGTGGGCACAGAGATTGCTGGGCCCCCTCAGAGTTTCTGATTCAGTAGGCATGGGCTGGAGCCTGAGAATGTGCTTTTTTATCAAGTGCACAGGTGACTGTTGACACGCTGTTCCGCATGGGCACACTGACTGTCTTGGTCCGTGCTGTATTGCTAGAAAGTGATACCCGAGCCTGGGTAATTTACCAAGAAAAAAGCTTTCTTCAGCTCATGATTCTGATGTCTGGAGAAGTTCACAGTTAGGCATCTGCATCTGGTGAGGGCCACAGGCTGCTTCCGTTCATGGAGGAAGGGGAAGGGGAGTCGGTGTGCAGAGATAATGTAGTGAGAGATGAAGTGAGTGGGGAGCCGGATGCCAGGCTCTTTAACAACCATTTCTAGAGGGAATTAGTCAAGCAAGAATTCACTCCAAGGGAGGGCCTTAATCTGTTCATGAGGGATCTGCCCCCTTGAGCCATACTCCTCCCATTCACCCCAACTCCATGACCCAAACTCCTCCCATTCACCCTACCTCCATGACCCAAACTCCTCCCATTCACCCCACCTCCATGACCCATTCTCCTCCCATTCACCCCACCTCCATGACCCAAACTCCTCCCATTCACCCCACTTCCATGACCCGTACTCCTCCCATTCACCCCACCCCCATGACCTGTACTCCTCCCATTCACCCCACCTCCATGACCCAAACTCCTCCCATTCACCCCACCCCCGTGACCCAAACTCCTCCCATTCACCCCGCCTCCATGACCCATTCTCCTCCCATTCACCCCACCTCCAATATTGGGGATCAAATTTCAACATGGGGTCTGGAGGGGACAGACATCCAAACCATGTCACTTACTAATTTCAAAAGTGTACCTACACATTGACTTGATTATCTGAAAAAAAGTCAAGGTAAGTATTTGAAGAGTAGACATGTATAAAGTACTTAGAACAGTGTCTTGCAAAAATGTGTTATAATTATTAGTAATAAAATGGGGGAGAATCAGGAAAATCTAAAAACTAAAACTCAAGAGAAGGATGTAGGGAGAAGCAGCTTTGGGCCTTTGGGCTGAGAGGTTGCAGGGGTCACCCTGTCTTAATCTTCTCTACAAGCCTACGGAGGAAGAACATGTAGGGAAAAGAGTTCTCAGAAATGAAGAGCCCTGTGCTAGATTCCCCAGGTATGAGGTACAAGTGACCTTCCCAAACACAGGTCTCTCTGCCTCCATGGGGGCTGGGGTCTTCCCATTCCCCCATGTCCCTCTGAGCTGTAGCTAATTTGAGTTTCAACACTTGATCTGGAAGTGGCTCTGTCTGGAGTGTTCTACAAAAGGCCTGCACCCCCTGGGGTCCAAGAGCAGAATTCAGGGTCATGATGCAGTCACAGAAGGATGGCCGTGAGGGCCCCATGGACAGGAAGGAGAGGAGGTGTGCAGGAGAGCTGAGGCCGCAGGATGCATGTCACAAAGGAAGGCGAGTGGGCCGGGAGCTGCACAACTGCAGCTACCCTGTTCTGGGGCAGGTTCTCCACATCACGTGTGTCCCTGACCCGCCCCAGCCCTTCACCTCCAGGGTTGGTGGAGGGCAGAGGCTGAATGGGCAAATAACCCCGAGTCATCCCCAAATCTAAATGGACCCAGGGTTTTGGAGGGGCTCATCCTAGGCCCTCAAAAGGCTCAAGCCTATTTCCAGGGAACACAGGATCGGATGTGCACCAGGTTTGTCCTGCCCCCTGGCCAAATATGGGTGTTCACAGCAGGTAAAAACAGAGCCCGGGGGTCACACATCATGCAAGGGCCCCTCACAGCATGTGATGCAGCCAGCATGAGAAGAGAAGGGGGCTGTCATTGGCCAAGATGACCCTCCCCACGGGGACACATTCCAACCAGAGATTCGAGACGTCTGACAACTTGGAACTTGAACCTGGCCTTCCCGATAGCTGGAAAGGCACATGTGTTAAGGGAGCCCTTAGGACCTATTTTACTTAACGGCTGTTAGCTTGATTTGAACTCCGAACTGTTGAGACCTGTGATATGTGGTCTTCCCTTTGAACTCCTGCCCGTGCCCTGCATTTTCAGGGACAGAGAGCTTCCCACCAGCACCAAGAACACTGCTGGCATTCAGATGTTCAGAAGATACTCACCGAACAGATGAACGTGGATGGCCGGGGTCGGGGATGGAGGGGCTGGGGCAGGTGGCTGTGAAGTGCAGGGCTTCTGCCCAGGGTCGTGAAAACGTTCTGAAGTTGAATCTGATGATGGTTGCGCAGCTCTGAATACTCTAAAGGTCACTGAATTGTGCCCTGTAAGGGAGTGAATTGTGTGGTATGTGAATGAGAGCTCAATAAATTATTAACAAAACACGACAACCCCAGAAGCCTCAGAAGCATGCTGCCACACCACGACAGCGCCATTTAATGTCTAGTGCTGCGTGCAGTTCCTCCTGACACGTATACCTCTGATCCTTCTGGCAGCCCTGTGATGCAGGTACTCCCCTCTTCACTGTTTAAAAGGGGGATCTGAGGCCCATGGTGTTGGCTGACTTGCTCAGGCTCACCCGGGAAGCTCAGTAGCAGGGCTAGATCCAACCCGAGTACCTGTGGCAACGTGCTGCCTCATGGGGACATCCGGATGGGAAGGTTGTTCCCATGCTCAGCCAAGAGGAAGCCAGATGGTGAACTTTCACGAAGCTCCAGAATGTCTCAACCCCACAGGAGGAAGGCTGTCATCCTAACATCCCACCACAAAACCGTGGATATGGTTTTGCATTGGTTAAATTTACAGATAGAATTCTGTAACAAGGCTACTGCCCAGGGGAGAGTCCCAAGTGTCCTGGGAAAGGGCCCACTGGCCTGACTTTCAGCCCTCTGGGAAGATGTTTACCTGGTGCCTGGGTGGGATGGGTTGGACACAGGTGTGCTTGTCACATGGCAGTGAACCAGCATTCACACCAGACCCTCGTCGCTAAGGAGTGGGGGGCCCCCTGAGCAGGTGCATCTGAGGATGCTCTTGTTTAGATCTCGCTGGATCCTCTTTCTCTTCCAGCATCCAGATTCAACTGAACCTAACCTTCTTCCCTCTGCCTCCTCCCTGGGTTTCCCAGAGCTCTTGCTGCTAATTGTAGAGGATTCTGGGCATCAACAGTGTCTCCCTGTGCTCATTTTAAAATCACAGATACTCAACTATCGATTTCTAAATAAGCTCCATTTTCCTGCGATAGTCTTTGCAATATGCCTACCCAGATCTATTATAATTGCCTGGAAGACTGCTTTTCTGTATTTGTGAGGCCTTGTTGCTCTTGCACCCTCTCTGTGAGCTCCTGGAAATTACTCCAGATTCTCATTAAGTATGATCAAGGATGCTCTTTTAAACAAGGATAACCAGATAAAGCGTCCCTTTGCCCTTTCCTCCTTCCTCCATTCTACAGTCAGGAATGCATAAGAGACAGCTGGAGCTCTAGCAGCCATCTTGAGCCACGAGGCACACTAGAGGATGAAAGCAAAGGCTAAGCATGGTGAAGCAGAAATCATGAAGAAACACGATGCCCCAGTGACCCTGGAGCCATGACACCAGCCCTGGACTAACTACTTGTGGAACCGTTTTAAATGAGAGAAAAATCAGCACAATTGTGTACATCTGCTGCTCTTTTAGGCACTGCAATTTGTTTTGCTTGTTTTCAAACCTTTCATAAATGGAATCACGCTGTGTGCCCTTTTTTGTGTCTGGCTTCTTTCACTCATTCTCATGTTTGTGGATTCTTCATGTTGCTGCATATAGTTCTTGATGGACACATGGGTTGTTTCCAGCTTGAAGTTATTATAAACAATGCTGCCTTGAACATTTTCACGCATGTTCCTTGATGCACAGATGTACACATTTCTTCTGGGAATATACCTAAGAATAAACAGCCAGATCATGGGACAGGCATAGGTAGGTGCAACCTTAGTAGACACTGCAAAGAATTTTCCAAAGTTTAGTCATTTGACATTCCCACTTGCACAGTATGAGAATTCCCCTTGCTCCACTTCCTTGTCAACACTTAGTATTGTTTGCCTGTTTTATTTTAGCCATTCTGGAACATGTTGTGGTATCATCTTATGGTCATTGGCCATTCAGATATCATCTTTTGCAAAGGTCCTACTCAAGTCTTCTGGCCAGTATTCTATTATGTTGTTGGCTTTTTCTCTTACTGATTTGTAGCTCTATTCTGGCTATGACTTCTTTGATGAATATATGGATTGCAAATATTTTCTCTCCTTCTGTGACTTGTCTTTTCATCCTCATAAGAGTGTCATTTGATGAGTCAATTTTCAAGTAATAAAATCCATCAACCATTTCTTTATGGTTAATAAGTTTTAGTCCTGTCAAGTCATCTTTGCCTACTCCTTTGTGTCTTTCCAGAAATGTTGTAAACATTATAGTTTTACCTTTTGTGTTTTGATTTGCAGTCCATCTCCCACACACTTTTGAATGATCCACCGTATACCCATGTAGGTGAGAAAACTGTTTATAATGGTCTGACTAGAGTCTAACTCAGCCTTAAACATAAACACCAAGTAGCTTTTGCACTTTTAATACACACTGAGTTTCCCAGAATGTAACTCCTGTGTAAATTTAGAGAAGATTGCATTTTGTTTTATTTGGAACTTTACCAAGATTTGAATCACCATTTCAGAAAAAATACGTCACTGACAAGGAAGTTGCCCGAGGCACATGAGTCCCCGATAACACGCCTGTGCCCAGCCGCATCCTAGGGAATTCTGTGCTTTATGCGCACACACACTTCACCGGCTCTCAAACTGTTAACTATTAAGGAAAAGACGCAACAATCTTCAACTGATTTGTGTCTAACTTCTCTTCAATCCCAACACATTCTTTGTAACTTGGGGCATGTATCTGATCACTTCAAATATACCCTCTCAGGTGGTCCCGCCCGGTGCCTAGGTATTGGCACACATACTATTTTATGATAAATCACCTTATTTTAATGTCTCTTTTCTATTACAACCAGGGAATTATATGAATTTGGGAAGAGATTATATGTGTAAATACATTGTATTTAGTGGCAAGATGGTAAGGGGGTTTTACAAAATATTTGCTATATGAAGGAGCCACATGGTCCATGTCATCGGCTTTGCCCAGAGGGCCTCACATTCCAAGTCGAATGAGCATATGGAGGTGTTTTCCTAGCCACAAGAGCAGTTCTTTTCCAAAGTGGAGTTCCCCTGGGGCCAATAGTATTTCTTCTCATTAAATGTGTCCCCCACAACCCCAGGACAAACAACAGGTGAATGCTCAAAGCCGCTTTGCCTGGGTCCCCCATCTACCTGCCTGAAATCACAGACCGGCCTGCTCTGGTTCTTTGTTGGGTTTAGATTCACAGTTACAAAGGTCTGAGATCAAGCCCCAGCTCTGCCCCAAACTAGTCATGTGGCTTTGGGTGGTGCGTCAACCCTCTGCCAGCCCATAGCATAAGCTTATTAAATGAGTCAAAGAAAACATACATGGCATAGTTATGAAAGTCACAAGGTAGTAATAACCGCGGATGCGTGCTGAGTGCTGCCTATAAGCCAACTCCTGCGCCAGTGCCTCAGAAGGAGAATCTACTTTCACCCTCACAACCCTGCCATGAGTGCAGGGACCATGACTCACCCCCATTTTACAGATGAGGAAAGCGGAGGCACAGAGAGAATAAGTAAACTGCCCCAGGCTACACAGTTGGTAAATGGCACAGTGAGAGGTGAAGCCAGGCAGTCTATCTCCCATTAAATGATAGCTTAGACCAGGCGTGGTGGCTTATGCTTGTAATCCCAGCACTTTGGGAGGCTGAGGCGGGTGGATCACTTGAGGTCAGGAGTTCGAGACCAGCCTGACCAACATGGCGAAACCCCGTCTCTACTGAAAATACAAAAATTAGCTGGGTGTAGTGGTGGGTGCCTGTAATCCCAGCTCCTCAGGAGGCTGAGGCAGAAGAATCGCTTGAACCCAGGAGGCAGAGGTTGCAGTGAGCCGAGATCGTGCCACTGTACTCCAGCCTGTGTGACAAGAGCAAAACTCCGTCTCAAAAAAATAATATAAATAAATAAAAATAAAAATAAATGATAGCTTGTAGGGGAAGAAGTGCCCAGAACAGGGAAGACACTCAGAAAATGGCAGCGCTCGGCTACTATGATGTGCACGTTAGTTGCATAGTTCTAAACACCTACATTGATGGGTGCCTCACTGCTCACCAAAAACTAGTTGCATGCCCTTGATTTAACTGCATTTAATATACACCACAGTGGCTGTTAAACAAGTTGATTTCTAATATCCCAACTACCTAAATTTGGCAAGGTTTGTTAACAGAATAAACACTAGTGAATGTGATGTTAATTTTAATTTCCTTGCCTGTGCTATAGGCAAGTCTGTGTTTGCATTGGAATGCATGCTGATATTTACCTAAAATATCCAATCCCATAAACAACAAAAAGCATACTATGTTGAAAATATTTCCAAGCCCCAGGCCACTTATGCCTGGAAATACTTGACACAATGAAGCACATCTACCCCCCTGAAGGCTGGTTGTAACGGTCTCTAGATCCTGAAGAATGTTGTCTGATGTAGACCAAGGTCAGGTATGGTAAATATAGTGGCTTCCAGCACAAAATAGACTCCACTTCCCAGCAGGTGTGGCTGCTGGAACGTTCCATTTTTGAAAACGGTTGCGGGCTGGGAGAATTTTAGGGAGCTTTGTGTGAGGTGGTGTCATGGTCCAGAAAGCAGCAGGACCCTGGAGTTTAAAGCTGACTTTCAAGTTGAGCCTCTGCTACCACAAAGTAGGCAAGAGGCCTCAGGCCCTTGAGGTTTTGCTTCGTTATCTGTCAAAGGAGAAGGTTGGGCTAAGAGGATCCCTAAAGCACCCTCAGGTCTGGACTTCCAGGATGCCACGGCAGCCAAGAAGTGTCATGCTCCCCACGATTTTAAACTGGTTGGTGCTGGATCTCATTGTGAACAAGTCAGAACTTGCTTCCCTCCTAACTGTGTGAGTTAGGCCCATCACTGCACTTCTCTGAGCCTCAGTTTCCTCCTTAGTATGATTAGGAATAATAATGCCATTCTCACAGGGTTGTTGTAGAGGTAACATTGGAAAGGCCTAAACATAAAATAGATGCTCAAAAAATGTCAGTTTCTTGCTGCCACGCATTTGCCCGCCTTCTATTTTCTCCATGTTCCCCACTCTGCAGTCAGAGCAGCCCTACCTGTACCCCACGCCTGCCCATCCTTTCTTTCCCCAGAAGTCTGGAGAATCTAGATGTTTACTTCCTCTGCCTCAAACCAGCATCTACTCCTGCACCAACGGTCACAATGGAAACCACCTGATAAATCGATGCAATTACTTGTGTCGCGTTTGCACTAAGAATTCTAATGGTAGTATTTCGGAGCCCAGAACAGAGAGGAATCAGTCATTTAAAGATGGCAAGGTTGAATGAAAAATTTCATTCTTTGATGATGCTAGAAAAAGCAGCATTCAGAACGGTTTCTCTTCTCAATGTGCGTCATGCAAATGAGTAGCTGGTCTCTCCATGTGACTTGTTTGGTTCCATGATCTGTCTCTTTTTTCTCGTGGCAAAATAACCCACTTTATTAGATCCATCTCAGGAGCTTCACCAGTGGGTAGAGTCTTAGCGCCGGGATTCTTATTTGCTTTCTCCTGTCAGCCACCCCAAATTCTTTTGGGAAGTAGGTGGAGCATAAATGAAAAATTGGTAAACAAAATTCTTTCTTTGGTCTCCTACGGACAGACCTCGGTCTCTTTGGGCCACTTCATGGCTCCCAAGCTGTAATTATTGGTTGCTTTTTTCAGTGTCCCTCTGAACCGACAGTCTTTAGTTGTTCTAAATTCATTTGGGCTCCTTCTGGAGCCAGGAATTAAAGGTGACTCTTTATTCCTGTAAGTCAGAGACAGCCTCATCGAAGGAAACATTCCAGAGCTGTTTGCACCGCGTGTGGCGAGGAGGGGCCAACTAAAGCTGCGCCCAGCATCCTCTGAGTGAAGTTTGAGATGGCCTCGGGAGACAGGATGCTTCTTCATGAGCCCCATCTCCAGCCTGGAGGGTGTTTCCTTCCTGTAGCCCCGAGTCCTGGGGCCCTGGAGTCATGAAAATTAAGACAGAGCCCATTGGACCAGAAGAATGGGGGCGGTTCTATTGGCCACCAAGTACCCCTAACATCATGGGATGTGGGTAATGCCCTGAACTACTCCAGACTTCTGAAAGCAAGAGAGCCTTTCCCCAAAGACTCTCCAAGCTCTACTTTATCATAGTTGATTCCCAAACCCCCTTCACAATTCCTACCTATCCAACACACTACCTTGTGGGGAATTGAGTGGAGTGAGAGTCTGATTGAGAGACCTTGCAATCTTTGGTCTTTAATAATAATACTGATAACAAATAATATCTATTGAGCACTTTGCATGCATTACTTCACTTCATCCTCACAACAACTCTCTGAGGTCAATACCATTGTTATTCTCACTTCACAGAGGAGGGGACCAAGGCTGAGAAGGGGGAAAATAAGTTCCTCAGAGTTAGTAAATGACAGACATTCAAACCCAGACCTGACTGGCCCCAGAAGCCTCATTTTTAACAACCGCATGAGTTTTCTACCTGCTTTGCCCTAACACTGAGAGGCTGATACTTCAGGTCCTGGTATCCGCATCAAACTTGGAAGACCCTAAGTGCATAGGCCAGATGGGAGGAGACACAGAGACCCCAGTGACTAGAAAGGCAGACTCTGGGGCCAAATGGCTCAGGTTGAAGATAGCCCCAATGCTTACCAACCATGTGGCCGTGGGCAAGCTACTTCATCTTCTGTGCCTTTGTGTTCCTGGCATGCACAGGAAGAATCATCTCTTATCAGATTTTCGTGGCGATGGAATGGGTTATACAGATAAACCACACAGACAGCATTTGGCCCATTGGACGAGCTCCATGAACTACTGGGTGTTTTTGTCGGCTCTACCATTTCTATCCCCCAATCCGCTCAGCACACCTACCTGGATATCCAGTAGGCAATGCAAATTTGGCAGAGCCAAAGCTGAACTCCAGATCTTCCCTTCCAAGCCTGCTCTTCTCCCAGTCTTGCCCATCTCAGCACCTGACAACTGTATCCTTCCAGTGGCTGAAGTCGAGAATTTTGGAGTCATCCTGGATATGTCTCTTTCCCTCACAGCTCATATCTAACTTATCTGCAAATCTTTTCAGCTTTACCTGTAAGTATATCCAAAGTCCAACCCTATCTCACTACCTCCACTGATACCACTTGGTCCAAGCCAACAGCATCGAGAGAAGCACCTCCCCTGGATGCTTCCAGAAGCCCTCTCTGGCTGTGCTCTCTGCTTCTGCTCTTGCCTGTGATACAGGAAGCATCACGTCACCCTACTCAAGACCCCATGTGGCTCCCCATCTCACCCAGAGAAAATGCCAACAATCCAATCATGCCCGCCTGCCAACAGCCGATGTCCTACCATGCCCCCTCTTGTTTATTCCTCTCCAGCCCCATGGGTCTCTTGCTTTCCCTCCTAGAGACTTTGGTCCTTCTTACTCCTGAAAACTCTGCCCCAGATATCTGCATGCCTCATTCCTTTATCTCCTGTGGTCTCAGCTCACACAGCACTGCATCAAAACAGGTTTCCCTGCCCATCCTAAGGGAAATAAGCCCTAAGTTGTCTTTTGACTGTGTGTGTCACAAACCACTGAATAATCAAACCTCCCCCAACCCAGACTCTGCTTTCTTCACTTCTTCCCGGTATTACCTGTGGAACGGGCTGTCCTCAGATCAAATGCAAGAGAGGTAGAAAGGAGTGGCAGAGTGCTTAAGAAACACATCTAATGGAAATATGATTCCTTCGGTTATATAGGAAGATATTATATAGATAAATATGTTGTATGGCTTTTGCTGAATAGCACCTGATTGGTCAGGTCCAAATGCTGTTTTAGACCAAGTAATGCTGAGAAAGGCATTTTGGAACAAACTCAAGAAGTGCTCAACCTCCTTTCTAAAATAACACCTGAGGTAAGGTTGGAAGTGCAAACTAGGGCCTCTGAATGAAGAGGTCAGATTGAACACAAATAATCTGGCTGTAGTTCCCCAAGAAACCTTGCTAACAACCATCATGATGGGATTTTCTTTAAAGACATAAACTTACAAGAAAAAATGAAAGAGGTGAAAACAACAAAACTTTGGGAGCTGGAAAGCTCGTGGATGAGAAGTAACTGATCAGCCCTGAACGAAGGTGAACCCCAACTCAACAGGCAGGAAAATCCATGAGCCCTGGATTTCAAGAACCTCCATTATTTTATACACTTTCCCTACAGCTTTGCTCTCAGTCCCAGCAGTACCTGTTGCCATGGATTCCTGGGTTTTTCCGAGCATTTACTGCATAAACCCACTCGCTTCAGAAGAACTCAGGAGTCTGTGGCAATAGGTACTTCTGGAACTGACAGCAAAGTTGTGGGGAAACAATATAAAATAATGGAGGTTGCTTGAAATTTGTTTAGAAGGAATTAAATGCCTGGATCCCCACCTCAACTCCATACTGCTAGGTGTCTGCTCCTTCTCCACTCTGCAGAAGACTGACCATTTGCTTTCCAGGGAGGGTAAAACCTAGGAACTCTGGACTGTGTGACATCAGATCTAGTAGAGACCAGGGGTATCATACATATTGGAAACAGGAGTATTCAGTGACTATGGACATACTGGATATTGAGACTCCTCCTTCCTCCACTCTGCCTCCCCTATTGGACTTCCAGAATGCTTGCAGCCATGCCTCTGCCCTCTAGACAGTAGGTTGGAAGGATCGTCTCTGCAAAGTCTGGCAAGCCCAAGTAGAAAGATATGAAGATAATCCCCGAGACTCCCCCCAAAACCGGCAAAGCATAACACCCTACAATAAAGCTCACAGTCAAGAAACTCCACCCATTCAGACAATTACAGATGAATAAACATCGGAGGGACACCTCTGGATATTAGGAAAGTCAGAGAACAAAGCAAACAAGAGCAACTTGGGAGAAACAGAAATTATGCAAGAAGAAAACCTCTAAGAATAATCAATGATAACATTTGGGAGGTAAGAAAAGACTTTGTATTCATAAAAGAAAAACAGAATGCTATAAAACAAGACCACTATGGAACAAAAACTATTTATTGAAAACTAAAAATGTAAAAAGAGCAAAAAACCTTATAAAAAGATTGAAAGATAAAACTGAGGGACATTTTAAGAAAGGAAGTCAGAAAGAAGCCAGGTGTGGTGGCTTATGCCTATAATCCCAGCACTTTGGGAAGCTGAGGCAGGTGCATCATGAGGTCAGAAGTTCGAGACAAACCTGGCCAAGATGATGAAACCCCGTCTCTACTAAAAATACAAAAATTAGCTGGTCATGGTTGCGGGCACCTATAAGCTACTCGGGAGGCTGAGGCAAGGAATTGCTTGAACCGGGGAAGCGGAGGTGGCAGTGAGCCGAGATCATACCACTGCACTCCAGCCTAGGTAACAGAGCAAGACTCCGTCAAAAAAATAAATAAATAAATAAAAATAAAAATAAAAAAAGGAAGTCAGAAAGACAAAGAGATGCAAAGAAAAGAAAAGAGAAAATAACTTGAAGATCAGCCCAAGAGAAGTCCAGCATGCACATAAGAAGAGTACTAAAAAGAAAGAATAGTGAACATAGGGCAGAAGGGAGATTCATCAAAAACAACAACAAAACTAGAATATTTCCCACATTTGAAGAACATGAATCTGCAGATTGAATGGGAACTCTAAGATTGCAGCATACTGGATGAAAACATACTCACACCAAGGTACAATATTATATAAAACTTCCAAAACACTGGGAATACAGAAAGGACCCTACCAAGTTTCTGAAGGAAGAAGAAAAACAAGTCACATGCCACAGTCAGGAATTAGAATGAGTTCAGAATTCTCAATGGCTCACAGGGAGAAAATCCCACAAAAAAGCAACCAAAAAACAGGACAGTGACTTCAACATTTTAAAGAAAAATTATTTCCAACCTAGAATTCTATATCCAGCCCAATTATCACTCATATGTAAGAGTGGAATAAAAGTAATTCAGACAAGCAAACTCTCAAACAAAATTTCGACTTCTACATGCTTTTTCTAAGAAAGCCATTGCAGCAGGGTGTGCTTTATCAAATGAGGGAATAAACCAAGGAGGAAAAAAGGCAGAGGACGAGCCATCTGTGTTAATTTCCTAGGGTTTTGTTGTTTTCCACAACAAAGTCCAACAAACTGAGTGGTTTAAAACAACAGAAATTATTTATTGTGTCACACACCATTCCGGAGACTAGAAATCTGAAATCATGTTGGCAGCAAGGCCACGCTCCGTCTGTGGCTTCTAGGGAAAGATCCTTTCTGCCTCTTTCATTTTCTGTGGGGCCCAGGTATTCCTTGGCTTGTGGCAACAGAACTGCAGTCCCTGCCTTCTCTCTTCACATGGCTGATGGCTGTCTTCCGTCTGTGTCTTCACACGGTGTTCCCTCTGTGTGTATCTGGCTCTGTGTCTCTTTTCTTCTCGTAAGGACACCAATCATATCGGAATAAGGGCACATCCTACAATTGCATGACCTCATTTTATTTAATTACATTGACAATGATCCTATTTCCAAATAATGTCACATTCTGAGCTTCTGGGAAGGATATGAATTCCTGGGAGACAATATTTCACCCAGTACAATATACAGAAACAAGAGGTGAGAGGAAGTGCTGGGATAGGGGTGAAGCATTAGCCCAGGCTGACAGCTGTACAGGGGTAGAGATGAACTAGCCTAGACTGAGCAGGTGAGATTTCTTCAGGAAGCTGAAATTGAGAGAATTTATGAAAATGGGGACACTGAAAGGAGATTCAGGAGAAGAATTCGTAAGTACAGAGAAAACTGAGCAAACGAAAATAGCAACAATAACAAGACAATTTTTAATTCCAGGGAAAACAAAAGATTGACTAAGGCATAGTTCTGCCAAGCATATATAAAGCTCTGTAAGAAACCGTGAATAACGGCCAGGTGCGGTGGCTCATGCCTGTAATCCCAGCACTTTGGGAGGCCGAGGCAGGCAGATCACAAGGTCAGGAGATCGAGACCATCCTGGCCAACACAGTGAAACCCTGTCTCTACTAAAAATACAAAAAATTAGCCAGGCATGGTGGCAGGCGCCTGTAGTCCCAGCTACTTGGGAGGCTGAGGCAGGAGAATGGCATGAACCCGCGAGGCAGAGGTTACAGTGAGCCGAGATTGTGCCACTGCACTCCAGCCTGGGTAACAGAGCAAGACTCCGTCCCAAAAA
Organism: Theropithecus gelada; assembly: GCF_003255815.1. Lineage (NCBI taxonomy): Eukaryota > Metazoa > Chordata > Mammalia > Primates > Cercopithecidae > Theropithecus > Theropithecus gelada. The sequence goes on along the minus strand of NC_037673.1, from coordinate 169,739,982 downwards.
AAAAGAAAAAAGAAACAATGAATACTTCTCAAACCAAAATTCCAATATAAATATAAGGAGAAAGTGGGGAGGATGGGAAGTATTAATGTAGAAGTGGAAGGAGGAGTGATAAGCCTTCCACAGTGGCAAGTTAATGGGTAACACCAAAAACTGAAAAAGCTGGAAGCAGCAATTCAACCATATATAGAGATAGGGAGTAAATATGAAAAAAGTTGTAAACATCGTTCCTGGAGATGGGAAAATGGGAGGGAGGAAAACTGAGGCATGTAATTTGTCTTAACAAACCTTGCAAAACTAGTTGAACTACACATATTAGAAAAAAAATCCAAATGAGAATAAAAGGCACACATTGGACCAAATAATAGACAGCATTGTGCATTATACCCTGTACCATAAGTATATTTTATTATTAAAATATTCTATGGTGAAACTCTAGAGTCGGCTAACATGGTTCTCAATCAAAGGCAATTTTGCCACCGCCTTCCTCCCACCCCTGACTCAGGGCACATTTGCAAATGTCTAGAGGAGTTTTTCATAGTCACAGCTGGGGACAGGGGTGCCACTGGTGTCTAGTGAGTAGAGACAAGGGATGCTGCTAACAATCTTACAAGGCACAGGACAGCCCCCCACAATAAAGAATTACGTGCACAAAAGGTCAATAGTGCTGAACTTGAGTTGCTTAATGGATGTGTGTCCTGCAGACTGCTGGGAAGATAAACCTTAAAATCCTGAAAATGAAGACATCATGGGAAGGCTGACTAACCTAGATTTTGGGGTGGCTTTAAAATGCCTACAGATTCTTTGATGCTCCTCTCCTCAAAAGATGGATTCTAATTTCACTGCCCTCCAATGTGGGCTGGGCTTAGTAATTTCTTTCTCTTTTTTTTTGTGATGAGTCTCACTCTCTCGCCCAGGCTGGAGTATGGTGGCGCGATCTCGGCTCACTGCAACATCTGTCTCCTGGGTTCAAGCGATTCTCCTGCCTCAGCCTCCCAAGTAGCTGGGATTACAGGTGCCTACCACCATGCTCGGCTAATTTTTGTATTTTTTGTAGAGACAGGGTTTCACCATGTTGGCCAGGCTGGTCTCAAACTCCTGACCTCAGGTGATCCTCCCACCTCAGCCTCCCAAAGTGCTGGGATTACAGGTGTGAGCCACTGCACCTGGCCGAGACTTAGTAACTTATAAACAGAATAAAGTGGGAGTGACCATGCAGACTTTAGGGACAAGATGCTGAAAAGCCAGGTGAGGCCAATTTCAAAATCCACACTAATCACCCTGTGCCACCCCACATCTCTTTGTAGAACACTTATTTACATTCCTTGAGATTGCTTGAATTCTTTCCCCTCTGTCTTCTCACTGAGAACTCTGCCAGTGTTTCCCCTGCCCCTCATACACACGCACGCTTTTAAAAATGTCCTTTATTATTGTTCATTCCCGAAATTTAGTGTCTACATATTTCACTAGGGAGACTCAGAAAGCCCTTAGAGAAGTTGAATGCAGGGACTGTGAATTTAAAGCTTCTTCAAGACTATTCCTCATTCTCTTTCCCCCAGGTCTAGATGTGCAGTGATTCTGCCTGGCCACCTTCCTTCTCTCTCCGCATTCCCCGCCCCTCCAGAGCTCCATCTCTTCTGGCAGAGCACCGCATTCTCTCAGCCCCATTCCCCCTGGAAAATGTGGAGTCTGCCTTGATATCGACACCCGTTACAGGGCTGTGCGGCTGTTCCCATGCAGCCAGCTTGAAGGTCTTCCAGACAGTGCTTGCATTCACCCATGCTTTGCATGGCACAGCCCGGCAGCTCCACAGGGCCTGGCACCCCAGGACTGTGGCTGAGGTTTGGGGTGCAAACTGGCATCTATGCTTCTTCCCCACCCCCACTCCCGACTCCCTAAATGTCTAGTAATTGAGAGTTAATAGCTAAGAAAGACAAGTACTTCCTTCCTGTGATCTAGAATAAACTGGGGGTGGGGGCGGGAAGAGATTACAACTTTTTTTTTTCTTTGCGGTTGTAGATAACTATTCTCATCGTATTATTTAGGTCTCATTTGGTTTAAGTGGCATAAATCCAATTCCAACTGGATTTGGCAGAAATTGGAGTTTAATAACAGGGTATCAGGGTAAGCTCTAAGTAAGCTGAAGAAAGAGCAGGGATACTGCCAGATGGGGTCGCCATGTACAGTTGTGCAGGTTGCATGCTGCACAACCTCAATGGCCACTGTCACACAGTGGTCAGATGAAGGGCACTTCCTGGAGCTAGCAGGACACAACTTGTCTAGCTATTCTGTGTCTCTACTCCAGGTTTCAGAAATAACTGAAAGCAGGGTCTCAAATGCTACCAAGACCTTGTCTACATCTCTGAAATCAGCTTCTCCCTGGGTACTTGCTAAATCCCTCTCCCTGAAGAATGGTTTCATTTGGCTTAGTCTGAATCCAATTCCCACCCTGGACCCATTGTCTCTGCCTAGCAGGAGGCAAGAGATATAAGAGCCTGGCCTCTGGGAATTTAAAGTTTTCAACCTCTACTTACTTGTCTTTATTTTCGGAACCTCCAGAGCCTTTCAGGAGCTACGTAGCCAACAGTAGGTGGGATGATGTGGAAGTAAAATTGCTCCAACTCAGGAGTGGGTGTGAATTCACCTAACCTCCTCCAGGACATTCATCTGATGGGGCCTGAAGAGTTTTGGCAAAGCGGGAGCTACTCACATATTTTGAATATTCAGGGAGATCCTGTGACCCTTGCATAGACATCTCCCAAGCTCCCTGTCACGAAAGCAAAATACGCCAATTATCTCCCCAAAGTAAGTGGCCGCTGATGCTTGGGAACTCCCTGGTTCAAGGGGTCAGAGAGAAGAAGCAACACTCTGGTTATGTTAAAGTTCTCTTTCTTCTACCCCCTCCTGTTCTGTTTCTCCCCCAAGACAAGTTAGGCCAGTGCACCCCTCTTGCCCTTTCTAGCCCCAACAGACACTCTCCATATCCTTTTAGAACCCCCAGCCTTTCACCCCGACTCTGAGCAGCCGCCATAGCTCGGTAGTTTGAACATTAAAGCCAGGGAGGGACTCTCTTGGTGTCATGAAATCCAGGGGTTACCCTGAAAGGGCCAGGGGCGGGGAGGTGTGTGGAATGAGGGAAAACAAATACAGCTGCCACGTGCCCTAAATATTCTTGGATCATTTAATCCACACATAACAAGGGAGTACACGACTATTAATGACCAAAATAAATAGTCATCAATTATGATGATGGTAATTATACTTTTGAAATTAGCCTGGGAAAGGATGACCGAGGCAATTTTTTATTCCAGCTCGGGAAAATGGGACGCCAGCTGGGGCTAATAAGAGCTTTCATTAAGACACTGAGATTCATCCAGGGCTGCGAAGAAAGCCCTCTCTGTCCCCAGGCCCAGCCTGGCCCTGACATGCCTTCTGCTTTTTAACAAGAACTGAAAGGTGGCGAGACAGTTCTTGCCTTGGCAGGGGGCGAAGTCGGCCTCTGAAAAGGCAGTGATTATTCTCGACGGCGCAGCGTGGGGAGTTTCGTTTCCTTGGCCTCTGGTCTCCACGCGCCGGGGTTCCAGCACCGGTGATGTGTGCCTGGAGCCGATGGCGCCCGCGGGCTGCGGATGACCCGGGGCAGAGGGTCTGGCAAGGCAGGACGCGCCGGGCAGTTCGCAGGGACTGGCTGGGCAGGGAGACAGAGGGAGAAAAAAAAATGTGGTTTCTGTAAAAGGGGCTGTGTGTCCTTCCTCGCCTCCGGTTGCCCCAGGAGATGCTGCCGAGATGGCCACTAATATTTACCTGCCAGCCCTTCCATCCCAGATAACATATTTACCCAGGCACAGGCAGCACCGCCTCTTCGCTCTGCTCCTCCATGCCTGGCGCCCTTGGGACTTTCATGGAAGTCCTCTACTGCTGGATCTTGCCTCAGTTTCCCTCTCTGCCTCACTCTTTTTCTCTCCCTGCCTCACTCTTTTTCTCTCTCTGTCTCTCTACCTCTTTCTCTGCTTCTCTCTTGCTATTTAGAAAGAAAGAAGGCCTCTCACTTACCCACCTAGTAGCACAGTCAAGAGTTTCAGGGTTGGTGGGAGTAAAATTCCCTTCTCTCTCTTTTTGGTTCTGATAGAGACAATGAACAGGAGGCTTACCACCTAAACACAGATCCCAGTCTCAGCTTAATTCAAAGGCTCTCAGTCAAGAGTGAGTCCCCTCCTCAGTCCCCCTACCCCAGGGACGTGGAAATTTTGCTTGTCACAACTGGGGTGGCAGATGCTACTGGCATCTGGTGGATAGAGAGGGATGCTGCTAGACGCCCGAGGATGCACACAATGACGTATTAGCCCACCCAGAATGTCAATAGTGCAGGCTTAAGGGCTAAGTAAGCATCTAATCACCCCTCACAGGTTGGCCACCTGGAAGACTGTGTTGGGGGCATAAGATCCTGAAGGCAACGTCCACAGCAGAGACTCAGGCAGAAAACAGGGCCAGCCAGAGGCCTCGCCCAGCCAGCAAAGTCAGCCAAGACAGTGACTCCGCCCCCCCGGGGCCAGCACTGGCCAGTCAGATTAGCAGCTCCAGAGAAACTAAGGCATGTTTCCTTAGGCAAACTAAGGTAAGAAGAGAAGATTGCAGAAGCTCTCTTCCCAACACCTCTGCAGGAGGTAGGAAGCTCCTCAAAGAGGCCTGAATTCAAATCCTGACTCCCCCACTCCTCATACTAGCTCTGTGAATTCAGGACAATCAGCTGGGCTTGCAAGACCTTCATTTGTGTATCTCCAAAACAGAGGGAATGACCTTCCTTAAGACCCTAATGACATAATATAAGTTAAATGCTTGACACCTAGCAGGAATCCTCTACCCAGTAGCTATTGTGACTTAACTATGACTTTACTTTTACACCCTCTGTTCCCCACCATGAAGTATAGTTGCTTCATTATTTACAATCCTTCAGAATCAAACAAGCAAACGCAATACTGGAAGTTCCTCCATGGCCCTGTTTGCATCCTGAAGAAGTGAGCTGTCCCTTCTGGATGTATTTGAACAAGACTGCTCATACCTCCAAGGGCTGTCTGGGAAAGGGTTCCTAATTGTATGGGGGATGGACCTGGTAGCCTCTTAAAATTCCTTTCAACTCCAAGATTCTATCTAGAATCCAGATCAACCCAGGCTCTTATCTCTAATTCATTTTTCCACAAAGAAAACCAAGCAGATTTTCTGTGAGGGAAATGCAGGAGAGATGTTACCTGTATCCCTCATAGTACAGTTCCTCCAGTTCTCATTAGACATGCCTAGCCCTCAAACTCCCCTCTCTCATGCTTCCTGTGATGGTCTTCCTCTTCCAAGCTTCCCCACAAATGCTCCGTCTCCTTTCTGTTGGGTCAAGCAATGCAGCTTTTCCCAAACATGTCTTCCCCATCCAGGTCAACTGTGGCTAGCTGAGAGAATCCACATCCTTAGCAGGCAGTCTGGAGACTGGAGAATGGCCTCTGGGGTCTGACTATACAACCACAGAGACGGATCTGTGAATTCATTTCCTCAACACACAATTGTTTTTAGAGAAATTTCTGTAAGACAATTTCCTCCATCTTCTTGCAAACAAGTAATGACTCCTGTCTCCAGTTCCAAGAGCTTTCATTCCCTCCCTGTAGAAAAATGATGTTACCAAATATCTACATTTGTATAATATTTTTGAAGTTTTCTTGCACTTTTTGCCTATTGACTTTATGATACCTTTCATCCGGACATCTGTAGAATCGACTGTCAATGCTGTAGCATTACAGCTGGCCTATAGTTGCCACCAGCTTACACACTTTTTGATAAATCAGCATGAAACATATTTTAAGATTGAGGTTTCAGGTTATGAGGAATTAATTAGCTGCATACTTCTCTGCTTTGAGAAACTCAAAATTTACCGAATATCCTGCCAGTAAGAGAGTAGCTGAACTAGACTCCCTCTTTCCAAGGCTCTAGTTGACAACACACTTTCACAGTTGATTTACAATGTGGGGATTTCTCAGAGAGATCCCTTCCCCCGCCACACAGTTTAGCCTTATTCAGGTATTCCCACCAGGTTGTAGTCAGGAAATGTTCCCAACTCCTCTCGGGTCACATCTCAGGGAAACCTCCAAGGGCAGCAAGACCCTGGATGCAGCAATTTTGTTATTAAAGCACAGGTGTAGCCTTCTGTTGAAGGAAGTTGGCCTCCTGCCTTGGGAATGCAGCACGATTTCTTCTCAGCCAGGAGACAACTGCCTGAGCTGGACGTTGCCCTCTGGTGTTGTCCAGGTAGGCAAACTCCTGGCTCCTTGTAAATCCTCCTTCAGGGTTAGACTTCTTAACAGCAATTGCAAAGCAGCTTTGGGGCGAGTCAAGGAAACTGGCATTGGGCAGCACTTGGAAAGTCACCCTGGCTAACACGCTGCCTCCGCTCAGGATGGAGACTTAAATGAAGGTGGGTGGATTTCACCAGGAGCAATTTCTTCCCCAACCCTGGCAGCTGGGTAGAGAAGTGGGCCATAGTGACTCAGAGGGGAGAGTCTGTGAAGAGCCTTTTTAGTGCACTTTGTTAGTGGCCTCATAAAGCCGCTACACAGAACTTCATTCTGGTAGAAAATACCATGATACAACATAGCTTGCTGAGTGTTAAAATCCCTTCCTTTCATATTTCCTTTCTGCGCACCCTTCACCTTTACCCACTCGCATTAGCAGGCAGTCTTCTCATTCCTACCAAATTTCCCAGTCAAATCAGAGAAGTTAGTTTGTGAGAGGAAATCATGTCACAGGCTCCTTGAAAAAGAGATACCGTTTCGTGGTTCTGGGGCATCCAGGTACCACAAAAGCTTTGGTGCCCTGTGTGTTTACATAGCCACACAGTAAGAGGATGGAAGGGGTCCCTGAAGGAAAGCAAACCCACATATGAACAGAGCTTTAAAGGTGCAAGCTGGGTAGGGCACAGCGGCTGACACCTGTAATAGCAGCTGCTAAGGACACCGAGGCAGATGGATCGCTTGAGACCAGCAGTTTGAGACCAGCCTGGGTGCCATAACGAGAAACCCATCTCTATAAAAAATAAATAACTAAATAAAATAAATAAAACATAAAACATAAAGGTGTGTGCAGGTTCATTCGGTATTCCCTCCTCATTTACTCAACTGCTCTTATTGAGCTCCTGCGTGGTTTCAGGCTTGTTGCTGTGGGCTGAGGACTCCGAGGTGGGGAGCACCCAGGTGCTGTGTTTCAGACACCGATTGCTGCATAATAAACTATGCCAACACTTAGCAGCTGAAAACAACCATTTCATTATGTTCCTACGTTCCCCGGGTCTGGAATTTAGACAGGGTACTGCAGGGTTGGCTCCTGGACGTCTGGAACCTCACTTGGGGAGACTTGAAGCCTGGAGGAGAGTTGACAGCTGTAAACTGGAATTTTCTAAAGGTCTGCATTGGGATGACCTGAAGCTAAGACTGCAGAACACAGCACCTGCACGCAGTTGCTCCATAAGGTTTGGCTTTCCTTTAATGTGGTAGCCCAGGGTTCAAAGGATGAATGTCCCAGAATGAGGAAGCCGTATTATCCTTCGGTCAGTAATTACTTCACTGTATTCTATTGGTCAAAGCCATCACAAGCTTTCATACGCACATACAAGGGAACATGGATACCACCTCCCCACGGAAGAACAGTCAAGGTCACATTGTGGAAGAGCGTGTGCGGTGAAACATTGCACATGCTCTTCAACGGTGGCAAAGCCACCGTTGAAAAATAAGACCCGCCATCCACTGTTCATGGCCACAGTCAGAAGTGCCCCTGGGTGCATCACACCCCTGTGTGCAATAGTCACTATTCATTCATTCATTCATTCACTCACTCGCTCCTGTGTAAGCCAGGAGGCAGCCACAGCCTCATCAATTTTTGAAATCACAATAGAACTACCTACAGTTCCACAGCCCTGGAAAGCCCGAGTGTCCTCAAGATTCCTGCCATCTTCCCTTCTCCCTTGCCCAGTAGGAGCAGGACTGTGCAAATGGAGGTGTGAAACTCAACCATTGGTGGTGGGGGCGAGGCAGAGTGGATTTCCATTGCATACCTCATGCAAACAGCTTTAAAACTGATATGAGTTTGATGATGTTCCCCATCATCCTTTCCCAAATCCCCCACAACACACACACACACACACACACACACACACACACCCCACATGGGACTCCTCCCCCTTTCCACCTGGCTAGCAGCCCCCAGCATCTGTGGCTCCTCTTCCCGTTGTCCAATCCCCAATCCCCACAAGCCACACTGGGGACTCCTCACTTTCCTCACCTCTGTTTGCAGAACTCTGCCTCTTCTCCCAGATGTGCTCACAGAAGCTTTTCAACATGCTGAGCAGAACTGACATCTTTCTAAGACTGCGGCCCACCATCTAAGAGAGCACTTCAGTCTTACCAAGTCCCACTCACTGATCACTCATTTAACAAACATTGGTTGGGCACCTACTGTGCACCCAGCACTGGGTGGCGTAGTGGACATAGGATTATACTATATACCTCTCTGAATTATATGGTGAGATGGCTGCTTTTACCTTATTGTTAGAAGGATGTTTGGAAATATTATTAATGTTACATTGTTATTATTGTTATACTTTTTGCCTTGACAGAATGCTTTCACTTCTGCAAGAGATGTTGCCATAGGCTATGAGCTCTACTCCCCTGGCTTCAGTCATTGGCAAGCCAGTTTTATGATTTTTGCTGTACGTGTGTACCACCTGTGTTTTATTGGCTTTATGTAAGTCTTTAAAGTGACTCACTTTCTCTACTTACAATTTTAAAAATTTTACGTCATTACCGTAAATAGAAAACTATAATTCCTCACCATAAATGGAAGGCAACCCTAACATTAAATTCCATTTTAAACTACCCTATGAAATTTTAGCTAAATACAGATACTTGAACCTGCGCCCGCTCTCTCTTTGTTAAAAAGGGAGCATAGGATGTATTGGAAAAGCATGAAAGACAACCCTAGCACCAGACTGAAATGTACTCCTTGGCGTAATCCACACAGCTGTAAAGGGAAGAGTGTTCTCCCTAAGGGATATAGTGTAATTTAATGTCACCTCTGTGCACCATCCACCATCGTCTCAGCTAACATCAGTGATATCCACCTAAATCAGTTGCAATAGCAAGGTTCTGCTGCAGTAACAAACAACCCTCAAATCTCAGTAGCTTAAAACACAAAAATTATCTCTTTTCCATAGCCACTGTGGGTTGGCAAGGTTCCAGCTCATTCTCATTGCCCCGGATCCCAGGATGGCAACCACAGACCTGAATGCTGAAGTTCACTATGTCAGAGGGAAAGGAGAGAGTGTCATGAAGCATTGCACTGGCTCTGGCTGCTTCTGCCCAGTAGTGAATACATGCTCCTGCTCACTCTTCCATGGCTAGGGTGAGTCACATGGCCAGCCCTGACTTTCCTTGAGCAGGAAGTACAACCTACCTCCTCCCAGGACAGACAGCCGGCGTATCCTGTGAATAGCCACACTGACTTCCATCCCACCCCGTGCACTGAAAACGCTACCACAACTAGTTGGACCCTAGCCTCTCCAGGGACAGTGACCTCTACACAGCCCCCATACCCAGACAAACCAGACCACTCCTCATTCCCTGGTCAGACCCTGCACTGGCTTTCTCCCCACCTCTATCCACTGCCTGCCCCATCTCGACCAGAATGCCCTCTCCCTTTCTCCCATTCTTCTTACCCTTCCAGGTTCCACCTGCTCCTGAGGCTTTGGAAGCCCCCAAAACTGAAAGCCATCTGAGCTGGAAGAGTTGGGCGCCCTCATTTTAGAGCAGAGTTTTTCTCCCTCAACACTGCTGACATTTGGGGCTGGATTATTCTTTGTAGTAGAGGGGTGCCCTGTGCATTGCAGTAGGTTTAGCAGCATCCTGGCCTTTGCCCACTAGATGCCCATGGCAGCTCCTCTCTCCATCTGAACAACTGTGACAACCAGAAATGCCTCAAGACATTGAATGTTTGCAGAGGGGACAGGATTTCCCTCAGTCAAGAACCATTGTTTTACAAAGTAGCCAAGAGAAATGAAATACTAACTACTGTGTCCAAGGTGACATGCTGCATTAATGACCGAACGGACTAAAGGAATCTGAGCTCTGCTGCATAGAGGGCAGGCTGGGCAAATAAATGAGGAAAATGGGCCGGGCTCATATTCTTTTGACACATTTGTTGTGTCTATTAAACGCTTCCAGAAAGATATATGCTCTTTCACAAAAAAAAAAAAAAAAAAAGCAATGACGTAGACTTCTTGGTCTGTCTTTCATTTTTCAGCTTTTGATATAGACAAGAGTATAAGAAATATCTCATTTTCCTGGAGTTCTACCATAAGAAAAAGAGTGATGTCAATCCACTGACAACAGGGCTACTGGCAATGTAAAGAGAGAGAGACTAGAGAATGGTGAGACTGCAAAAATGGAGAGGAGGTGCCCCTTCTGATAGACCAAGTATTGTAGCTAGTTGTCAGGATCTTTCTAATGAGGCGAAATCTGGATTTGAATGAGAGATCCCTTGATTTTCAGAAGCTGGAAAATAATTTCTTTTTTTCTTTTTTTTTTTTTAAATCTGCAAGCCCGAACTATAGATCATGCAAAATACCGGCTCAACACTTGGGTCATGCAGGTCTGCCGCCTCTATATTACACAAGCAACCATGTTGTTTACTGGTGTAGACATCTGTCACAGCCACAGCTCACACCCTGCCCTGGGTGTCAGAGGCATCTAAGGGGCTTTGAACACTCCTGAGACATAGGCTTGTTGAACTGAAAGCCCCCATTGTGGGTCCCAGGGACTTGTGTCTTTGAAAACCTCCCAGATGATTCTGCTACACAGGTTTGGAAACCACTTCCCCCACTCCCTTCCACTCTCCTCCCCAGACCATGAGCTCCTTGCAGGGAGAGGGGAGGGGGCAGCATCTCATTCATTCATGTTCAGCACCAGCATGAACCTAGCACAGAGAAGATGCTCCTTAAACCCTCACTCATTCAAATACAATCACCGGGAAGGCTGAAGTCGTCATTGCTTCCAGGCTTTTTTCTTGACTCTCATTAGAAAAAAAAAATCTCTTTGGTATTTGGTTGCCACATTCTTGTATCAACAGCAACATTCCTTGGAAGAAAGATGGTCATGGTGGGCAGGAAAGGTCATGGTGGGCAAGTGGCATTATTGCCATTTCAATAACTTAAAAGGAGAAAGGATTTTTAAAAATTACTTTTATACACACACACACGCACCCACATATATGAATATATATATTTGAGATGGAGTCTCACTCTGTCGCTGAGGCTGGAGTGCAGTGGCACCGTGTCGGCTCATTAAAACCTCCGTCTCCTGGGTTCACACAATTTTCCTGCCTCAGCCTCCTGAGAAGCTGGGATTACAGGTACCCACCACCACTCCCAGCTAATTTTTATATTTTTAGTAGAGACAGGGTTTCACCACGTTAGCCAGGCTGGTCTTGAACTCCTGACCTCAGGTGATCCACCCACCTCGGCCTCCCAAAGTGCTAGGATTACAGGCGTGAACCACCGCACTTGGCCTAAATATTTTTAAATATTTGAAAACGAGAAGTAATTTTAAAAGGAGAAAGTCTATGATGTGGCTTCAGTTTCAGGAAGGCCGGATGGACTTACCTCCCGCCAAGTCCTCAGTCCTGGACAAGACTTCCTCCGGCTCCTTAGAGGGCAAACAAGCTGTGGCTTCTTCTCATGTGGGCCTCTCTGGGGAGAGACACTCCTTCAGCATCATTTATTGAATCCGGCAAATTTTAAACCCATCCAACCACAGTTCTAGCAGTTCCATACCTGGAACTTCCTTTTGAGATATGTTAAGACAAAGCTACAAAGATGTAGGTACAAGAATGTCTGTTGTGCAGCATTGTTTGAAGTAGCAAAGCCATGGACAAGACCTGGGTGTCCATCAATAGGGCATTGGGTGAAATTGACTACAGTCCGCCAGTATGACTAGTGACCAGCCAGCCTTTACCAGAGCTGGGCAGGAGTCACCACTCTGTTTAAGTAGGTCAGCCCTGCTAGTCTCTGTCATTGAAACTCACTCACGTCTCCCACAGCCCTTGCTACCATCTGCATTTGCCAACAGATTCATCTCTTTACCTGGTCACCATTTCTTTTCAGTCTCAAACTCTAGATTATAATTTTTGCAGACACAAGCATCATGCTCGCTTTATGAGCAGATATGAAGGTACTAATATGAGACCTGTAGAAAGGTGGGAAAATGGCGTCGTGTTGGGGCCAGGCACAGTGCTGCAGCAGGGGTAAAGGAACCAATGGAGCTGTGGATCACCCAGGAAGCAACCTCAAGAAGCCCCTGCCATGCCTCAGCCTCAGGGGCCAGGGGAAGGGACAAGGTTCCCGTAGCCCAGTGGGAGCTGGAGCTGTGGCCTCTCGGGAGTCCCACCACTTTGAGAATCACAGGCAGGTAGGGAAGAAGCAGGAGGGAGAGGAGGCAGAGTACATACCGTGGCCTCTCTCTCCACCTGCCCTTCCATCCTCCAGCAGTGCCTCCCACCAGCCAACCCACCCAGAAGCCAGAGGCCATGGGGGCAGGGTGCTGCCATCTGTAGGTGTTGGCCTCCCGGACACAGAGCAGGGCAGGAAAAACAGAGAATAGTGCCTGGGAGGCAAAGGGAGAAAGACCACCATAAGTGTGGTTTCTGTAAAAAATACGTATGTATCTTTTCATGGTCTTGAAAACATCTGGAGACACACAGCAAACCACCCATCCCCAGCAGCTTCCTCTGGGAGTGGAATTTGGAGGTGGAGGAGGTGTGAGAAGGAAAGGAGGATGTGACTTTGTGCACTTTTGTACTCTGGGAATCTCTAACGATGAGCAGATACCTTTAGAATAAAAAAGTGTCATCCTCGACTCTGCAGTGCTAGCCCCTGGAAATACCAAGGAATGGACTCCTTTGCTGACTTCGTAGAACAGGCAGAGTGCCTCTGTGAGCTGCTCCCAGAGCTGGTGGGGAGAACCCCCGGGGCACAGGTGTGGAAGGGAAGGAGGTGTGGAGGCTGGAAGGGGGTGTGGTGTCTGGGAAGGGCCAGCAGAGTGTCATGGCTGTGCTGCAGGCATGAGGGCAGGGCAGGGGCTGAAGCCAGATGGGGAGGTCAGCACATACCCCTGAAGGGCCCTGAAACCAGGAGGAGGAGAAGATTCACTCTGGTTTAGAAGGTCCTGTACTTCTGAATTCAGACAGTCGGGAACTTCGTTCCCAGCTCTGCCACTTGGCTGCAGCCCTTGGGCAATTCATATCACTTTTCTGAGCCTCAGCTTCCTCATCAGGAAGACCTCTACCTTGTAAAATTGCTACAGGATTAAATGAGATATATACATGTACCTAGTACCTAACAGACCTTCACTAGACCACTGTCACTGTCATTGCTGTTACCGTAGGCCAGGGTCAGAGTGGATGCTAACCTGAGGTCCATCTGCTCAACTGGGATTCCAGGGAGAGAGATGTAAAGGCCCCAGGGTGAGGCAGTTGAAATTGTACATTCTATGGTCACACAGTGTCCCCCTCACTCCAGCCAGCTGTCTTTCAGCCTGTAAACAGATGGCGGGCGGGGTGACCAGTGAGATTGTGCAGATGGCACTGAGCAAATCAAGCTGCACTTTTGGGAAAACAAGTCAGAGGCAGGCCTTGCTGATAAGGGCCCCGTGGACAGTGCTGTCTATGACAGACAGCACACCCAGGGATGCCTCCAAGGAAAATCATGAGACGTACCAGATCATGGTGTGCCTCGCCAAGAACTATCTCCACCCTCAATTTCCATGGCCCGTTGCCATGGAGACATTGCAGATGGATGGAAGTCACCCTGCCAGGGCTCATAGCGTACACTGTGTAGGCCCTCAAGGTCTGGAATCTCAAAAGGCATTGTCTTCTCCACTCCCTCCCCCCAGTTCTTGCCTGGATTCAAGGTTCCTTCACTGCTTCCTTCACTTGTACGCTCCCCGCTTCCAAGGACCTTGGGACAGATGTATAGCCAGGAAGACATGGATGTTTGGACATGGAGCTGCTGCTCAGGTGATATGGCTGGGAGGATGGAGGGTGGGTCCGACCATGGCAGCATGTCCAACAGGGCCTTGTGCTGAGGAGCCAGACTCTGGCTTGGACCACATTTACAGCCCTCTCTGCCACTTCCTCTAAACTCCCTGCCTCTGCTCCCTCCGAGCTTGTTCCTTGAACAAGCCAAGCTCTGCCAAGACCATGCCTTGGCACTTCTCTCTCTTCTTTACCCAGATGATTCCTTCCTATCGGCCAAGAGCTAATGCAGAGGTCACATCCTCTGAAAGCTTTCTCTGCTCTTTAACAGAGGTAATAATTCCCTCCTGTGTGCTGCACTGTGCTGGGTACAGACCTGCTCTATGGCACTTACCATATTCTTCAGCCATGTTTGAAACTACTCACACCTCTGCAACACACACACACGCACACATGCACATACACACAGGCACACGTGTGCACACACATGCATGTGTGCACACACATGTGCACACACAGCAACTTTCTCCACCTTCCACTCTAAGACTGGCTCCAAAGCTTTTACTAAAAAGGTGGGCACTCCTGATTTTCACCAAGAATTGGCAGGGCCATTCAAAACCTAGACTTATACTAATACTTACGCTAATATTAACACTCATGTTAATACCTTGCAATTTCTAAAAACAAAAACCAACATATATATCTATGGGAGAAGCATCATCGTTTGCATTATCTCTAATGATGGGAATAATTCCACTGGGTAACCACTATTATTATCCTTATTTTACAGATAAGAAATCTGCAGGCCAGAGAGGAAAGGTGACTTTTTCAGTCACTCAGCTGGTGATGACTGATCTCGCTCCAAGGGATGACATCAGCCCCCAAGTGCCTCTCTTTCCTTCTTTTTTTCTTTTCTTTTCTTTTCTTTCTTTCTCTCTCTTTCTTTTCTTTCTGTCTTTCTTTCCTTCTTTTCTTCTTTCTTTCTCTTTTTCTTTTCTTTCTTTCTCTCTTTTCTTCTTTTTCTTTCTCTTTCCTTCTTTCTTTATTCTTGTTTCTTCTTTCTCTTTCTCTCCTCTTTCTTTTTCTTTCTTCTTTCTTTTTATTTTTCTTTCTCTTTCCTTCTTTCTTTTTCTTTTTTTCTTTCTCCTTTCTTTCTTTCTCTTTCCCTCTTTTCTTTCTCTCTCTCTTTTCTTTCTTTCTTTCTTTCTTTCTTTCTTTCTTTCTTTCTTTCTTTNCTCTCTCTCTTTTCTTTCTTTCTTTCTTTCTTTCTTTCTTTCTTTCTTTCTTTCTTTCTTTCTTTCTTTCTTTCTTTCTTTCTCTTTCCTTCTCTTTCTGTAAGGTGCCCTTCCTGCTCCTGGCCATGCCCACACCTTCCCAGCTGCGCTCACACAAAGCCAGTGTTCCCCACCTTGTGTGGTGGAGGAAGAGCTGCTCTGGGAAGGTTGTTTCCCATGATAGAAGCTTCCTCAGTCTTCCTACTTCTGTTGCTCACTTCTGCTGCTTTACATGCTTATAGCAATTTATTATCACAGGGATGCTCCGCGTCTCCACGTCTCTGTGGTCATCCAGGCCTTCAGTGTACATGTGCCCAGCGGTCTCCTAGTGTCTTCTTGGAACCTTCAGCATCTGTGCAGGGCCCTAACCTTGCTTCCATCCTACTGCACCCGGTAGGCATGCACGCAGAAGGAAATGAGCAAGGTGGGTATGAGATCTTTAACCTAGCATCTCCCTATCCCCACCCCCAGTTCCGGGTAACCACCATTCTACTCTCTGCTTCCATGAGTTGGATTTATTTTAGATTCCACGTGTAAGTGAGCTCATGCAGCATTTGTCTTTCTGTGTCCGGCTTATTTCACTTAACATAATGTCACACAGATTCATCCACGTTGTCACAAATGACAGATTTCCTTCTTTTTCATGGCTGAATAGGATTCCATTGTGTATATGTATACCACATTTTCTTTATCCATTCATCTCTCAATGGACACTTAGATTCTTTCTGTATCTTAGCTATTGTGAATAATGCTGCCATAAACATGGGAGTGCAGACATCTTTCAAGGTACTGATTTTATTTCCTTTGAATATTGTATTAGTCCATTCTCGCACTGCTATAAAGAACTACCCAAAACTGGGTAATTTATAAAGGAAAGATGTTTAATTGGCTCATGATTCTGCTGGCTGTACAGGTAGCATGGCTGAGGAGGCCTCAGGAAACTTTCAATTGCAGTGGAAGGCAAAGAAGAAGCAGGTACATCTTACACGAGCAGAGCAGGAGGAAGAGAGAGTGAAGGAGGAGGTGCTACACACTTTTAAACAACCAGATCTCATGAGAACTCACTCACTGTCATGAGAACAATGAGGGGAAGGTCGGCCCCCAAGATCCAATCCCCTCCTACCAGGACCCTCCTCTAACATTGGGGTTTGCAGTTCAACATGAGATTTGGGTGAAGACACAAATTCAAGCCATACCAGACATATATCCAGAAGTGGATTTCTGGATGATGTGATAGTTCTATTTTCAATTTTTTGAGGAACTTCCATATGCTCTCTATAACTGCTGTACTAATTCACATTCCCATTATCAGTGTAACGAGGGTTACCTTTTCTCTACATTTTCTCCAACACTAGTTTTTTCTCTATCTCTCTCTTTTGAATAAAAGCTATTCTTACAGGTGTGAGGTGGTATCTCATTATAGTTTTAAATTGCTTTTCCCTGATAATCAGTGATGTTGAGCATTTCTGCACAGACTGTACCTGTTGGCCATTTGTATGTCTTCCTTCGGGAAATGTGTACCTGTTGGCCATTTGTATGTCTTCCTTCGGGAAATGTGTACCTGTTGGCCATTTGTATGTCTTCCTTAGGGAAATGTGTACCTGTTGGCCATTTGTATGTCTTCCTTTGGGAAACGTCTCTTCAGATCCTTTGCCCATTTTTTTCATCAGGTTATTTGTTTTCTTGCTGTTGAGCTGTTTGTGTTCCTTACATGTTTTGGATAGTAACTCCCTATCGGATGTATGGTTTGCAAAGGGTCTGAGATTCTGGGCAGTGCCTCTGAACTCTGGCTTCCTGGGTTAAAGCTCAGCTCTGCTTCCTGCCACCCTAGTAACCTTGGGCAAGTATGTTCTCTTTCTGACTCTGGCTTCTCTCCTCCACACATTAGGGATAATAATATGCCCTACACCTTAGGGTTTTTGTCATAAGAAAAAGAGGCCAATACAAAGATCTTGGTAGAAGCCCTCTCACATATGAAGTGCTCATTAAATGCTAGCTTATTATATTTTAAAAAGTGTTTATGTGCCAGGCAGTCTTCGCAGTAGGTTGGAGGCAGGAGGCCCAGAACCACAATTAGATTATTTTGATGTGGTGTCAGTGCCGGGATGGGAAGCCTGCTGGGATGGAGTGGCATTCACCCATCGCAGGTTTCAGATGAGGCTCTCCAGAGGAGACAGCACCAACTGAGACCAAAGGAGTGAGTACCTGCTTCACACTGTGCACTGTTTTGAGTTATTCTGAAATTGTTTCTCCCATGGATTTTTAAAATTTTACTTTAAGTTCTGGGATACATGTGTAGAAGGTGCAGGTTTGTTACATAGGTATACATGTGCCATGGTGGTTTGCTGCACCTATCAACCTGTCATCTAGGTTTTAAGCCCCACACACATTAGGCATTTGTCCTAATGCTCTCCCTACCCTTGCCCCCAACACCCCAACAGGCCCCAGTGTGTGTTGTTCCCCTTGCTGTGCCCATGTGTTCTCATTGTTCAAGTCCCGCCTATGAGTGAGAACATGTGGTGTTTGGTTTTCTGTTCCTGCGTTAGTTTGCTGAGAATGATGGCTTCCTGCTTCATCCATGTCCCTGCAAAGGACATGAACTCATTCCTTTTCATGGCTACATAATATTCCATGGTATACACGTGCTACATTTTCTTTACCCAGTCTATCATAGATGGGTATTTGGGTTGGTTCCTCATCTTTGCTATTGTAAATAGTGCTGCAATAAACATACGTGTACATGTGTCTTTATAGTAGAATGATTTATGGATTTATTTTATCTTTTCCAACTTGAAGTCTTGAAGCCATCTCAGTTACAGGCATTCACTGTGTCTTACTCCTTTGTGTTGTCACTGCAGCCCACCATTGGGGATAACATTGCATCACTTATAGCTATACTTTATTGTGTCCAGCTAAAGGCCCATTTTTCCCTTAATATTTAGAAGAGAAAGAAGGAGGAAGAGATGAAGCTGCACTTGAAGGAGCACCTGCATGTGCCAGGCATCTCAGCTACATAAGTTTCAAGCCACATGGTAGGTCTCCGAGGTAACCATGCTGTCATTTCCATTTTACAGATGAGAAAACTAAGAGTCAGAGAGGAAATGCACCCAAGTTGACATAACCAGAGATGACACAGCTAGGGCCTGTCCTCAGGTTCATCATAGCCCTAGGCATCCCACAAATGCCAAAAACACCATTTTCACATCATTATGAAATTTAAAAAGAAGACCATGATATGTCACAAAGGAAAATTAGGTTCAGCCCACAGTGGTTTCTACAGTCATTTTCATCTCAGTTCCTTGTCATCCCTCTGATCATCTCTGATCTCAATAATCAGTCAATATGTTAATGGCTCCCTTTCCATGAGCCAAATGGCATTATATTTGCTTCTCTAAGTTCCATTCAAGAAGCTGAACTTCATTTGCTTCCCTTATTTTTCCCTCCTCGGTTTGTCTCTGGCCTGGATGTAGTGCCTGAGCGCTGGAAGTCATTCCACAGCTCTTGGCAGCATCTCCACCTTGGCCTTCCCAAGACACTTCTTACCAGCATCTGCCAAACCAGGGGCGTGTACCCAAAGGGGCAGAACTGACTGGTCGGCCCCACCAGGCCCAAGTCAATAGAACTCAGAGCCCAAGACTTAATTTAGAACCCCCTCCCCACAACCATGTGCCTTGGCACACATGTTTGTGGCTATCTTTCTGGTGTAGGGATCTCTGCCAAGGTTATTTTCATGCTGACTGACACCTCTGTCTATTTCGGGAGAATATCTCAGGAGAGAAGCGGCTCGTGCCCAGGTCCCAAGACCTCTGGAACGTAATATTGGACCATCTATGGCACACTGGTTTTCTAGTGACAGCCTGTCTATCGTGTACTCTGTAGAGACCTGGAGAAGTTTTCTGCCTCTCACATGTTAGCAGGACCTTGATGCTCCCAGCTTCTGCTGACCCACATTTTGAACCAGTCGATCCATCAACACAAACTATAAAAAGGAATGAGGGCCGGGCGCAGAGGCTCCCGTGCGTAATCCCATCACTTTGGGAGGCTGAGGCCAGTGGATCACTTGAGGTCAGGAGTTCGAGACCAGCCGGGCCAACATGGTGAAAACCCATCTGTACTAAAATACAAAAATTAGCCAAGTGTGGTGGCACATGCCTGTAATCCCAGCTTCTTGGGAGGCTGAGGTAGGAGAATTGATTGAACTCAGAAGGTGGAGGTTGCAGTGAACTGAGATCATGCCACTGCACTCCTGACTGGGCAACAGAGTAAGACTTCATCTCAAAAAAAAAAAAAAAAAAGGGATGAAGTACTGATGCATGCTACAATATGGATGAACCTCAAAACATTATGCCAAATGAAAGAAGTTAGACACAGAAGGCCACATATTATATATTCCACTTAAACAAAATATCCAGAATAGGCAAATCTATAGAAACAGAATACATGCAGATTGGTTGTTGCAGGCCCTGGGAAAGAGGGAAATAGGGAGTGACTGCTTAAGGGGTGCAGGGTTTTCCTGTGGAGTGATGAAAATGTTTTGAAACTAGATGAAGGTGGAGGTTTCATAGCATTATGAATGCACTAAATGTCACTGAATTATCTACTTTTAAAATGGCTCATTTTATGTTATGTGAATTTCACTGCAATTTCAAAAGTACCTGAATAACTACAGAAAAAAATTGACATGGCCAACAGTGTTACATACATGCATCAGGATGTGGAATAAGTACAGTAAGAAATCAGAATAAAAGGAGAATGGGGGTAAAAAAGGAAAATGAATCCTGGGTGTGGTTAACACCCAAGCTGGAAGCCTTTAGCTCTTATTCTATCGTAAAAAGTGGCTACAAATTCAACTTGAGATTCCCAGCAGCTGAAGCAAAACAGAAAATATAAGTTTTTCCAAAATTTGCAAGGTCTAAAAGTAGAATGTGTTGGGTGTTCAGAAAATGCTCTATTGAAGGTTGGGAGAATTTTCTCCCAGGGGTGCCCAAAGGTCCCCTGTGGAGCGCGAGAGGTCCAGGCTCCTGCTGACGATGGGACCTCTTGCAGACTCCTGTGTCTGGCCACTCACATGCCAACGCTGGAAAAAAACAATCCTCTCTGGGAGGAAGCAGCCTTGGCTATCTTTTCCAGTCCACTCCTTCCAAACCCATGAAGGAAGCGATCTCATTCAGAAAATTGGGGGATCTATGGACCCATGAAATAACAAAAAATGTTGGATCAGTCCCTTCACCTGATATCTGATGGGCAACTATGGGTGTGCTCAGCCCCACTGAGGCCCCCGGGATGCCATGGTCAGCAAAGCACACCTCATGAAGCCTCACTCCTACGAATGAGAGGTAGACATTATTTTTTAAAGATCACTGAAGTATATTGTTGTTAATAGTGTTTAGTACGAAGAAAAAGCAGAGGAAGCTATACAGAGGAGTGACCCATCATGGCAGTGCTTTAAAAAGGCTTCTGACATTTGAGACGAGACCAGAAGGAAGAGTAAGACCAGCAAAGAGAAGGGAAGGCTTCCAGACACAAGGGAGGAGCCCTGAGGGTACCAGGAAGTAAAGGAGGGGCAGTGTCCCTAAGACAGAGAGTGACAGAAAGAGTGAAGGGAAAAAAAGGTAAAGAGGTGAGCAGGGACCAGGTTAAGGTGATTGAAGAGGAGGAGAGATATGTGGGGTCACAGGAATGTCACATCCACCCACCCTGGGGTGCAGAGGATTCAGACAGATGGCCACCAGGATGGGGAAGGAAGCCAGCTTCAAGGACCAAGGAATGTTGGGATGTTGGTTCATGCATCAGTCCCCAGGTGCAGGAATGAAGATTCCAGAATGAACCAGCCCCTTGTCCCACTGGTAACATTGGCCTGGAGAGTTCTTACTCTCACCTGAAACCTTTCCTGGCTATCTCTCTATGCACCTTTGGAATGTGTATCCAAAGGGATGTTAACTTTTCTTTAATGTTTACCTCCAATATCTGTAGGATCTGTCCTTACATCCAAGGCAGCCTGGAGAATGCTGTTGGCTTCCATAGCAACCATTTACTGAGCCTTTGATACATGTTTGACCCTTGAGACATCACAAGTACTGTGCGAGATAGGCACGATTAGCCACGTTTTAAAGATGAGAAACCTGAGGCTGAGAGAGTCTGGAGTGTTTGCTTATGTGACTCAGGTATGTGAAAATTTCAGATTTGAGCCCAGGTCTTCTTGACCCCTCAAATTGTTGCCTGTCAACCACAGTTCACTGACCACCTGTCTGATGACCCCTGAGGTCTGCCATGGTATACCTTCAAGGACTCTCAATCTTAGGTCCCATCTACTCCTCCAACCAGCTAGGAAACCTTAAGAAAGACACCAGGTGATTCTTTCTTTTTAAAATGAATGAATGTCTGACTTTGGGTGTCAAAAATGCATTCCTCCACACTTTAGCCCCTTGAGGTTCTCCATGAAAAAGAAATCCCATGGTCAAATCCACTGGGGCAAGCCTGCATACTCAGTCTCCCCCTCTTGGTGATTCACAAGTGGTTAAGGCTTTGAGAAACCTGGCAATAGAGACCTGTGGCCTTGTGCACTCTGGCATTCCCTATACTTGTTTGACCATGGAATCCTGTTGGTGTGCAGTTTCTACAATCTTCCCAGGAAACCACATTCCCATGCACACACTTTGAGCAGCACTAGATTTGAACATTTAAGCCCAGATTTCTGTCTTCTGTGTACCACAATGGGCTCTGGAAAAAAATCCAAGTGGTCATGATAAATCGATCTTGTCCTGATGGAAATCCTACTCTGGTGGGTGAGATAAACGTGTCTACAATGAATTACAGTATCATGTGCTAACAACTGCCTGTCCTGGTATTCCAAGGAACAAGCACTTCTTGGATGAAGGAGAGCTAGAAAAGATGTCAGAGTAGAGTTCTGATATGACCTAGGGGAAGAAGCAATACATCCTGTGTGGGTGGGGACACATGGGGGTGATCAGGAAGACCTGACAGAAGAGGTCACCAAGTAGGGTCTTGAAGGATGAGCCAAAAAGGGGAGTGGAAGAAGGGATGATGAAAGTTTTGGAGCCAAGGGGATGGCTTAGCCAAGGCACAAAATGTTCAGGAAATGGTGAGTAATTTGACATAGCTGAATGGGAACCCAAGGAGGGGAGGAGAGATGAGGATCTGGGTGCTCTCTGAGGACATCCTCCCCTGAAAAGCTATGAGTGTATGACACAGGGACCCTCACTGCTTTTTCTAGATGTATCTTGTCTGTGACCTACCCAAACTTCCTGATCTAGATTTTCTGGATACACTCTGCTGCTTTCCAAGGGTGATTTAGCCAATCTCTAACTCAGAAGGAGTGGAAAGACCATGATCAAAGAGGAAAATCCAGCCCTGAATTTACTCCTCAGTTTGCCCTACCTGGGTTTTCAAAGGTTACATCCAGCTCTGCTTACCAGTTAGAAATACTTTAGGCTGCAAGTAATAAAAATCCAACTAAAGTGACTTAAACAAGTTTTTCCCCTGTGGGACATGAAAGGCCCAGGGTGAGGTGGGGATGCTCATATCTGGGGGTTCCCCCTGCCCCACAATGGCCTCACTTCATGTATCTGCCCCAGAGCAGTTCAGCCATCTAGGCAACCCAACTCCCACCACAGCCTTGAAGGAGTTTGTTTTCCTCACATTATACAGCTGGAAGCAGGAAGTGCTGGGATAGTCCAGCAGCTCAGTGAA
Source organism: Theropithecus gelada (assembly GCF_003255815.1). NCBI lineage: Eukaryota > Metazoa > Chordata > Mammalia > Primates > Cercopithecidae > Theropithecus > Theropithecus gelada. The sequence goes on along the minus strand of NC_037673.1, from coordinate 169,716,946 downwards.
GTCAGGACCACTTCTTTTCCATTCTCTTCAGCTTTTCATCGTTTTTTCAAGATGGTGGCTTTGGTTCCACACCTCATGTCTGTGTTCAAGGTAGAAACAAGGGAGAAAGGAGAAAGTGCACATCTTCCAAAGAGCTCCCAAAGCTCTCCCACGTGCATGTCTCATTGTCCACCAGGTGTTACGAGACTGCCCCTAGTTGTAAGGGTGTCTGGGAAAGTGAGTATGCCACTGAGAACTGAGTTTGTTGCTGCTCTAAACAAAGTCAGGGTGCTGTCAGCAAGAAAGGAGGCCATAGATACTGTATCACTGTACTCAGGCAATATAATTCTGCTGCCCTCTTGGGTGGAATTCTTGGTGATGTAGACTCAAAAACACAGTTCAGCCCCTGGAAAATGATTGAGTCTTAGACATTTCTACAAACCACTCAGTTCCCTTAAGGTTAATGCAAAAAGAATTTACTGTTTAGCTGATTTAAAGAGACTCTGTGGGAATTTAACAATTTTTTTAAGGCCTCAGGAAAAAGGCACAACTAATTATGTGCCTTAAACATAACACACAGCAAACTGTGACCAGGGTACTTAGAGTTCAGGACAGCCCGTGCTCTTGGCAATGTGATGCTCTGCCTTTCTCAGAAGAAGCTGGACATCACAGCATCTTTAGAATCTCCCACATGTCCCTCGGGGCAAAGTGGGGAAGGGACTTATTGCTTTATTTGAGAAAAGGTTAGATACATTTAAAAGGAAGGGTGAAAATAGATACACAAGGAAGAAGAATACAAAGGCCAGGGAGGGCCTGCTGGGTGTCACATTATAGTTGGGTCTTCCTTTATTTGACTTTTGCCTTTCTGTGTCCTAGAATATTTTCATAATGAGGGCTTAATTTCCTACCCTTGTTTTGCCCTCTGCCTGGAGCCTTCAGGATACGATGATAAGGCTCCCCTCTGCTCAGTGCTTATTGTATACCAGATGCGATGCTAAGAGCTCTATATGCTCCATCTCATGCCCTGAAGAATAAGAACTATCATGGCCCCAACTGCAGATGAGGAAATAGGCTCAAAAGATCAAACTAACTTGCCCACACTATCCCGTAGCGGGTTCCAAGCTCCTCACCATCAAATGCTCAGCTCTGGCAGGTTCCTGTTCAAGCCTAAGAAAACAAAAGCTACTCAGAGGAGTGTTGAAGGCCCATGTCTCAGGGGAACTAGCCCAAACCTGGCACAGTTGCTTGTGGAAGCTGGGCACCTCTGAGCTCCCTGCCAGCTCTGATCCTCAGTATGCACAGCCATGGTCTGCTGCTCTGACTTCTCTACTCAGGAGATGAGCACATGGCAAGGGAACTAGTGAGCAGGGAGCTGCATCTCAGGTCATGCCTTTAGCCAGGCTCCTTAAACAGTAACGTCTGGCACTTGCAATGGTTCAGCAGAAAACCTAGGAGACTCTCAGTATAACGGTCAGCCCTGCAGTCTGGTGGGTTTGAACCTGCCAGCTGTGTGACCTTGGGCCACTTGCCTAATGGCTCTGAGCCTCATTTGCTCTTCTGTAAAATGGTGCCTATTCATAGGAATCCTGTGAATGCTGAATTAAATAATTCACAGGAGTAGTTTAGCATAGTGACTAAAGTTCTCAATCAATCACAGCTACTTCCATCAATAACTATCTACTAGTAGCTTCTGATTGCTACTCTAGAGGGTCGGCTCTATTCACCCTATTTTCAGGGTAGAGAGAACAAGGTGGTTTGCCCAGGTCACATGGCTCACAGTGACAGAGCCAGAACTGGAACCCAGGCCGGAGATGGCTCTGCTCATGAGCAGTGGTGTGTCCTTCAACAGGGGACGCCCACGGTGCCCCTCTGTTGGAGCCGCAGCAGGGCTGGAGGGAAGTAGAGTGTGCAGCCAGGAGAGTACTTGCTCTTTCCTTTGAATGCCAAAACCTCAAGGAATGGGCCTGGGCACGGCCTGAGCCTGGGCAAAGGTAACTCCTCACAGATTTCCTTTTTGTTCTAAGCCACAAACACAGGAGGAGCCTGCATTCCTGGAGCCTGCAAAAGAGAAAGCCATAAACTCACATGCTTCGGAGATGGCAGCCGGCGCTCCCTGGGACATCTCCTCGAGGTGTCAGCACATCATAAAGCATTCCTGCTTGGCCCGGAGAACTTGCTCCTAATTTTGCCAGAGGTTCAGAAACAACAAGACACGTGGGTCTGCCACGGACTATTCCTGTTCAACTCTAGGGAGCCTCCAAGGCCTCCATCAGAAAACATTCAGGGACATTTTTCCAGGCCAGTGAAAACGTGATTCCAGGAGACTTTTTCCGAGTCCTCCTGCCTTTTTCAAATGGGCCAAGAGTCCCTATGCCCCTTTGAGCACCAGAAGAGTACAGCATGTATCGCACAGAGTAGGTTGGGGTGGCCAGAGTGGTTTGGTTGTGAATTTTTCATTAGAATATCAAAATAGATGAACAGGCACTGGAGAAATAATCCTTTACAGATGCAAAGAGCCTGTACCTATGAGGTGACAAACAGGGCATTCTGATCCCCATTCTCCAGAAGAGGCCATCAGGCTCAAGTGGGACAAGGGACTTGGCTGCAGCTACAAAAACCAGGATTGGACCCAGCTCTTCTTTTCCAGACTCCATGTCATTTCTGCCACAACCAGTTGCTTTCTCTCCACATCCGGGGTGGGACCAGGACCGTCCTCCCGGGCCTCTGAGCAACATGTCTGGTATCTGACTCCAGGAAGGGGGCACCTTATGCTGATGTGTGTCCTGAGCCCCATGGCAGAATAGAAGATTCTCTGCCACGTTGCTGACACTCAGTGGAAAGACAGCATGTACTTGGCAGGGCTTTTGTGGTGTGTTTTATGAATCCCTGTCTGTGCTGCTTCTCTTTGCCTACTCGCCGGTTGCATCTCATGCCGCTTCCCCTTGCTCCAGCATTCCCAGCCAATCCGACTTTCTGAGCTTTGGCCATACCCAGCTCGTCCCCACCTCAGGGCCTTTGCACACCTTGTTTCCTCTTCCCAGTTTGTTGTGAATTGCTCCCTCTCCCCATCGCTTTGGCTTCTCTCAACTTAAGAGTCGCCTGCTCAGAGAGGGTTTCCATGGCTTCCTGTATAAGGTAGCCCCCCTTGTTTCTTACATAGATCCTATGACATCTGAGCTTATTTTCCCTAATTGTTCACTTGCTCTTTGTCTAGTCACTCGTCTGTGAGCTCCATGAATGCAGGAGCAATATCTGCCTGTGCTCACCATTGAATCACTTGCCCATGTAGTTCCTGGAACGGGGGAGGTGTCAGCACATCATAAAGCATTCCTGCTTGGCCCAGAGAACTTATGGAGGTACTCCATAAGTACTTCTCTTTCTTTATCCCCTCCCCTCGGCGCTTAACCTTCATTCCTGCTGTGGGTTGACAATGAATTTAAGTGCAGTTCCAACTGAACACTGAGGGTCCCTGGTGGCAGCAGGGTGGAGGGAGAAAGTCGGGGAGCCAGTGGTTCTCAAAGGGTGGTCCCTGGACCAGCAGCATCAGCATCCCCTGCGAGCCTGTCAGAAATGCAAATTATTGGGCTGTTCCCCAGATGTACTGAATCAGAATCTTTGACAGTGAGGACCAACCATCTGTTCATAAGAAGCCCTCTAAGGAATTGTGATGATGAGTTGAAAATGATTTATCTGGGTCATGGTGGCAGCGCCTTATGCTCAGTGTAACAAGTATCTGTGTGGACCTCTAAGGCCTCGTAGAAGCACTCACTGTGACGTGACTTCATTCACTGCAGACTCCAGCTGAGAGATTCTCCATTCAAGCCAGACCTGCTGAGAAGCTGGGACGCAAACAGATAGACCATCAGGAGCTGCCGCCAACTCTGGATAAGGGAAGTGACGTCACTGAGGTCTTATTGCAGAAAGAGAATTTTGCTACCTACATAGAATGGATTTTAAAGGGTTAGCGGCAGACATGGTCATATTGGTCTGGATACCCTGTGCAGCAGTTAGGACACTTCCAGCTACAAGTAATGGTTTATCAAATGGAGGGTGGCTAGAATAATACAGACCCTTATTATGTCACTTTCCAAGAAGCCCAGAGGCAGGCAGGGCTGTACAGAGGTATACCTACGATGCTAAGGTCTCAGGACTTCCCATCTAAACACAGGCCATCCTTCATGGTCACGAGGTGGCTGTTGCAGCCTCAAATACCACATGCTCACTTGGCAGCATCCTAAGCATGAAGGAAATGCATGGAATAAAAGGCCCTCCCTTTTATGAGGCCTGGAGTCCATCTTGTTATTAGGGAGGAAAAAAAATTCCCGAAGTCTTCTAACAGACTTCTCACATCTCATTGGTCAGATTTGGGAAGCACACCTGCCCCCAGACCAATCAACAACAGAGGAGGATGGGATTGCCCTGATTACCTTTGCACCATCATCAACAAAATTTGAGTTCTTAATGGAGGGGGAGGACGAGGGAGAAAATGAGGGCAGTAAATCTGATGGCACCTTTGAGGAAGTTTCTTTAGAAAGGAATGAGCTCAATGTGAAGTGAAACAACCAGGCACAGAAAGACAACGATTGCATGTTCTCACTCATGTTGCATGTTCTCACATCCAACATCCAATCCAAAGATTGCTTGTTCTCACTCATATTATTATTAAAAATAACAATAAAATAAGTGGATCTCATGGAATTAGAGAACAGAATGGTTAGCGGAGGCCAGGGACAGAGGAGGTGTGAGGAGGTGAAGACGAATTCGTTAATGGGTACAAAAATACAATTAGAAGGACTAGTTAATAGTATGTGATAGAACAGTAGGGAAATCATAGTGAACAATATTTTAGTCCGGGTGCAGTGGCTCACGCCTGTAATCCTACCACTTTGGGAGGCCGAGGTGGGCAGATCGCCTGCAGTCAGGAGTTCAAGACCAGCCTGGCCAACATGGTGAAACACCAACTCTACTAAAAATACAAAAACTAGTCTGGTGTGGTGGTGGGCACCTATAATCCCAGCTACTCAGGAGACTGAGGCAGAGGTTGCAGTGAGCTGAGATTGCACCACTGCACTCCAGTCTGGGTAACAGAGCAAGACTCTGTAATAATAATAATAATAGTAATAATAATAATAGTTTATTGTATATTTCAAAATAGCTAGAGGAGAAGAATTCAAATGTTCCCAACACAAAGAAAAGATAATAGTTTTATGTGATGGGTATCCCAATTAGCCTGATTTGATCCTTACATATTATATATATTAATCAAATTATCACATGTATCCCCCAAAATACATACAATTTTTTTTTTGAGATGGAATTTCATTCTTGTTGCCCAGGCTGGAGTACAATGGTGCAATCTCGGCTCACTGCAACTTCCACCTTCCGGGTTCAAGCGATTCTCGTACCTCAGCCTCCCAAGTAGCTGAGACTACAGGTGCCTGCCACCATGCCTGGCTAATTTGTTTGTATTTTTAGTAGAGACAGGGTTTCACGATGTTGGCCAGGCTAGTCTTGAACTCCTGACCTCAGGTGATCTCCCCACCTCAGCCTCCCAATGTGCGGGGATTACAGATATGAGCCACCGCGCCTGGCCTGCTATTATGTATCGATAAAAAATACCAAGAAAAAGACAAACGAGTTCAGAGCCCAAGAGCCAAGTTACAGATGCCAGCATAAGGGAGATGCCTTGTAGATAACAGAAGAATCTGTATAAGGAGATGTTGCTAAAATTTGAATGTCTGTCCCCTCCAAAACTCAAGTTGAAATTTAATTGCCATTGTAACAATATTAAGGTGTAGGACTGGCCAGGCCCAGTGGCACACTGTAATCCCAGTGCTTTGGAAGGCCAAGGCAGGAGGTTCACTTGAGGCCAGGAGTTTGAGATCAGCCTGGGCAACCGAGTGAGGCCCCACCTCTACAAAAACTTTTACAAATTAGCCAGATGCGACAGTATGCACTTGTAGTCCCAGCTACTTGGGAAGCTGAGGTAAGGGGATCACTTAGGCCCAGGAGGTCAAGGTTACAGTAAGCTATGATCATACCACTGCACTCCAGCCCAGATCCTGTCTCTAAAAACAAAGAAAAGGAAAAAAAAAAAAGGTAGGACACTTGGACCAGGAGGACTCCACCCTAATGGGTGGGCTCGGTGCTGTTGTAAAAGGGCAAGTTTAGCTCTCTCTTGCCCTCTGCCATGTGACGATGCAGCAAAAAGTCCTTCACAGATGCCAGACCCTCAACCTTGGACTTCCCAGCCTCCAGAACTATTAGTCAATACATTTCTGTTCATTATAAATTACCCAGTCTTGGGTATTCTTTTTTTTTTTTTTTTTTTTTTTTTTTCTGAAGCAGAGTTTCACTCTTGTTGCCCAGGCTGGAGTGCAATGGCACAATCTCAGCTCACCGCAACTTTCACCTGCCAGGTTCAAGCGATTCTCCTTGCCTCGGCCTCCTGAATAGCTGAGATTACAGGTGCCCACCACCATGCCTGGCTAATTTTTGTATTTTTAGTAGAGATGGGGTTTCACCACATTGACCAGGCTGGTCTTAAACTCCTGGCCTCAAGTGATCTGCCTGCCCTCAGCCTCCCAAAGTGCTGGGATTACAGGTGTAAGCCACCTTGCCCAACCCAGTCTTGGGTATTCTGATATAGCAACACCAAACGGACTGAGTTAGACAGGAAACATCAGAAGGGAAGGTATTAGGATGGGCGCCAGACCCATGTTCGAAAATCAACTCCATGGAGAAGCAAAGCCCGAGGGGAAAGGGCAGGAGAGGTTTAGGCCCGAGAAAATGTCCATATGTTATACAAGCCGTTAGAGGAGGACAAGAAGAAAGCAAGCAGGGTGCTGTGGGCACCAGGCTACACAGCCCTGGGGGCCGTTTCCCTACTGAAAGCTTTCCCAGAGCTGAGGCTGCGGTGGAGAAATGCTAGAGGCAGCTCAGCCTCTCAGGAGCTCTCAAACGTCCAGCTGGGCATATGCTGATTTGGAAGCCGCCTCACATCATGGTCCTTTGGTTCTAATCTCAAAATTGATCTTCAGGAACCAAGAGTAAACTCAGCAGCCAGAGAGTTGGTGTGAAGAGCATGTAGGGAAAATCCAGGGGCTGACACTCCAATAGCTTCCTGTCTCAGTCCATCTGGGCTGCTCTAACGAAAATGCCATAACCTGGGTGGCTTAAGCAACATCATGGAAGCTGGAAAGTCCAAAAGCAAGGTGCCAGCTGATTCAGTTTTTGGGGAGGGCCCCCTTTATGGTTAGCAGACAGTCACTTTCTTGCTGTGCCCTCAGATGGCAGAGACAGATCATCTCTTTGGCATTTCTTCTTATAAGGGTACTAATCCTATTCCGAAGGGCTCCATCCTCATGACCTCCCAAAGGCCCCACCTCCTAATACTGTCACCTTAGGAATTAGGTTCCAGCAAAAAGGATGAAAACATTCAGTCCACAGCACTTCCTTTCCAGCATGTGACTCCATGGCTGCGAGCACTCTGTTTCCCATAGAGCAGCAAGGAAGTGGCTTTCACCCCCATTTCCTGGGTGTGCACACATCCAGCTAGGTGGGCCTTGCCCTGCAGGGCAAGTGGTGAGCAGGCACTCAGGGCCCAAGGAGAAGAGAGCCCAGGCTGGCAGTGGGCTGGGAGGAAGGCAGGCTTGCGGATACCCTCCAACCCAACCCTGCCCACCTCATCATGGGCTCCACGGAAGAGGAAATGGATTCCAGAAAGGCTAGGGGTGGAGACCTGCTGGAATCCGTGAGGAGAACAGCAGAAGAAGGTCTCCAAGGAGAAAGGTTGCCTCCCACAGTGCCTGAAAGTGGGGGGGCGGTTCAGGGAAGATTCCAGCCCCTCACCTGTGAACCAGCTGGAAGCCAGGGAAACAGGGTGAAGCCGCTGGGCCTGGGGCCCCTGTCCTGGGAGTGTAAAGGTGGGGGTTGGACCACACAAATAAGCTCTGCGGTGAGAGGGCTAAGAGCCTGTTCCATAGGGCAGGGTACTTTTCCCTTCACCATCCACAGGCTAGTACTGGAGTTACAGAAGTGTCTGCCAGGACGAAGAAAAGAGGGGAGGATTTTTAGCAAGCTGAAGACAGGACAATTTCTGTGCAACCTTCTATGAACTAGAGTTCAGTTTCACTGGAAGCCTTTCTCTCTTGAAGTCCTGCGCCTGCAGGATTTACTGTTCTACAGGGTCTGTGTCAGCAGGGCCACCTGCTCTGCTCCCAAGGCCCTGGAATGGCCCTAGTCAACAGCTGCTGGCATGAGCCCCCTGGGTGTATCTCCCTGCAGCAGGGCAGCCCTGTGAATGAATGCGCAGCCGGCCTAGCCTCTGAGCATCCCAGACAGTGCCTCTCTCTTCCTGCCACTCTGCCTGCCCAGCCACCTCAAGGCTCAGCCGTGGCTGCCACTGCCCAGCATACTCCCGCATCCCCAGTCTCTTATCATCGCTTACAGAGAAGGCCTGGAGCCGTGATGCAGCACGCACAACCTTTCCACTTAGAAATCACAAGTCCAAAGTATCACCTGCTTTTTTAAACATTCATTGAGTATTTTTTTATGATCCTCTTTTATCTCTCTTGCTGGTTTATTAGCTCTGACTCTGTTTTTAAATATTTGTGATGGTCATACATTTACAATAAATTTATCACAGTCTACCTTCAAGTGATATTCTACTACGTCACATACAGCGTATACTTCCATTTCTCTCCTCCTGACCTTTATGCTACTGATATTAGACATTTTACTTTTCCATATGTTATAAACAAAATAACTTGTTATTATAATTTTTCTGTAAATGCTCCATTATCTTCTAAAAGACTTCAATAATAAGAAAAAGAATCTTTAGTTTTTACACATGTGATTACCACATTTGCTGCTCGTCAATCCTTTGTGTTGAACTCGGTTTCTACCTTCTATCATTTTATTTCCTGAAGGACTTCCTTCCGCAATTTTTTATAGTACACATCCGCTGGTGATGAACTCTACCTTTTAACGTCTGAGAAAGTCTTTTTCTTACATTTTTTTTCAACAAGAATCTCATTGAAAAAAATGAACTTAACCAAGTCCAGTGTACATAATGTTTCCATTTTTTTTCTGTTTGTTTTTTAACATTTTCTCTTTTACACTGATTTTAAGCAACTTGCAGCAACATGGTGTCATTTTCTTCATGTTTCTTGTGCTTGGGGTTCACTGAACTTGGATCTGTGGGTTTCTAGTTTTTGTCACACATGACAAACTTATGTCTTCAAATATTATTTATGTCCCTCCTTCTTTTTCAGAGACTCCAACACCAAGAGCTTCTTGAGGTTGCCCACAGTTCACTGATGCTCTATTGACTTTTTTTTCTGTTTTATTTTTCCATATGTTTCATTTTATCCAATTTATTGTTGTGCCTTCAAGTTCATTCATCTTTTCTCCTGCAATATCTAATCTGCCAATACTCCCATCCAGTGTATTTTCCATTTTATGGTATGACCTACATTTGAAAGTATCACTCTGGCTGCTGGATGGAGAATAAACTAAAGGAAGATCAGTTTAGAGCAATTCGTATCAGCATCCATCGCTGGGAAGCAAGCTTTTCCAAAATTTAGCAGCTTGAAACAATAGTATACATTTATTATGTCTTCCAGTTACTATGGGTCAGGAATTTTGGAGTGGCTTAGCTTAATGGATCTGGCTTGGGTATTTCATAAGGTTGAAATACATAACCTTATGATCTAACAGTCTCAAAATAAACAGACTTTACCAGGGTTGGAGGATTTGCCTCCAAAATGGCCTGCTTATGCCTGACAAATCAGTGCTGGTGTTGACAGGGATGTTTCTGTTTCTTGCCACATGGATCTCTCCACAGGACTGCTAGAATGTTCTCACAACATGGTGGCTGGCTTCCCAGCATGAGTGATTCAGAAGTGCAAGTGAGAAGAGCTTATATCTTTTATGACCTAGCCTCGGAAGTCACACACCATCACTTCCATATTCTATTGGCCCCACAGACCAGCTCAGATTGGGTATGGGAGGAGATTACAGAAGAGCATGAATACTGGGAAATAAGGATCTTTGGAGGCCATCTTGCAAGCCGGCTTCCACAATAGGTGAGAGATGATGGTGACTAGACCATCTAGACCAGACTGGTGAAGATGGTGAAAAGGGGTCATATTTGGCACAGATTTTGAAAATATGACTGACAGGATTTAGACTTAGATTATAAGTGAGTTGGGGGAAAAAACAGGGAATTAAGGACGACTCCAAGGTTTTTGGTCTGAGCAACTAGAGGGATGAAGGTGTATTTACTAAAATGGCAGTTGGACATAGAAATCATTAGTACAGGAGAGAGGCTATGAATAGTACTGAAGCTATGAGGTTGAGAAAACCAGGTCCCAAGTACACTTAGAAAAGAAGAAGAGGCTAGGCATTGAGTCATGGGACATTCTTCAGGAGACTGACAGAGTCACCCAATGGTGGAGGCAGAACTTCAGGAGAGGAGGCCAAGAGGGAAAGTGTTTATGGGGGAGTGGTCAGCTGGGTAAAGTGCTGCTTGCAGGCTAACAGACAAGGACTGAGCATTGATGGATGGTGTTAGCAACATTGAGGCCAAGGGCGAAATGGACAAAGTGATTTTGGTGGTGTAATGAGGGGCAAAAGCCTGATTGGAGGGGCTAAAAGGGAATATGGGAAGCAAAAATGGATATTAGAAGTGTATTAGTCCATTTTCACACTGCTATAAAGGGCTTCCCTGAGAATGGGTGATTTATAAAGAAAAGAGGGTTAATTGATGAACAGTTCCACATGGCTGGGGAGGCCTCAGGAAACTTAGAATCATGCCGAAAGGTGAAGGAGAAGCAAGCACCTTCTTCACAAGGTGACAGGAGAGAGAAGAGCTCAGGGGAAACTGTCCTTTATGAAAGCATCAGATCTCAGGAGACTTACTCACTATCATGAGGACAGCAAGGAGAAAACCGCCCCCATGCTCCAATCACCTCCCACTACACTTGGAGATTACAATTTGGATTACAATTCAAGATGAGATTTGGGTGGGGACACACAGCCAAACCATATCAGAGAGTTTTGAGTTTTGTTTTATAGAAGATCAGAGATATAGGACAGAAGCTCGTGGGGATCAGAGGCCAAATGCAATTTGCTTCAAGATGGGAGAGGAGCAACACATTTATATACCGATGTGATGTATGTTCACTATTTCCATTTAAAGTTATTTAGCTCATTGCCTCGACTCTTCCAGAATATATGTTGAGTCCTTTTTCTTTGCTTTATCAACTCTAAATACTATCTTTTAACCCTAATATAAAAGATGAACATGTGTCTCAATTCTATTACCCTTTAGCTATCCCTCTCTGTCTCCCAAAGTTCAATTTTGTGTGTGTGTGTGTGTATTTTATCAATTTTGTGTGTGTGTGTGTGTGTGTGTGTGTGTGTATTTTATCAATGGGGCACCTTTACAACTTTAACCGACTTAAACCTCTCTTTCTTGTCTCATCTCTTCTCAGTCACATCTCAACTACCCACTTTGTAAGCTGAGGCTGTTAATAGTCTTCTCTTTCCCCAGGCTTTGCTTTCCCACTTCCCATTCCAACTTCAATTCGCTCTACAGCATTTACATTAACATGATTATATTAATATTATTTGTGTTGGCCCAAGTAGGTACTAAAATTAAATTTTAAATTCTCTAGAAGTCATCTATCCACGTATTTACTTATTTGTTCATTTACTTATTTATTTATTTACTTATTTATTCAACAGTTACTCACTGAGTGCTGCCACCTGCAGGCACTGTTCTAGCCAGTAGAGATACAGCATAATGAAGAAGACAGCTGATATCCTTGCCCCGTAGAGCTGACACTCTAGTAGGGAGGCAGGCATGAAACACATGAACACACATAACTCGAGGTGGGGATAAGTACTACAAAGGAAAATAAAGCAAGGTAGGAATTTAGACAGTAATGGACGAGGGGTATTTCTGACTGAGTGGTCAGAGTTTCTGAGCAGAGACCTATGGAGTGTGAAGGAAAAAGTCATCCATTGGCTGTTGATTTGAGTAGCTTACATCACAACCCTTGGGATGCCAGAAGGAAATAGCCACAAACACCATGGTCAAATGGTTTTTCTTTTCATGTTTACCTTATTTTTTTCTGTATAATTGAACCATGACATAGCATTTTAGATATTCCCATCTTCCTCCAACCCAGAATCATGACATCTCTTAACAAAAAGCGTTGCAAAGATAAGCTCCCAATGGCAGAACATCAAAAAATTTAAATGCTAAGAAGTTTCATTGCCACTCACTAAATTTCATAGGTAAATGGTAATAATAATATCTGATCTTTATCAAAAATGGTTTTCTGTTGTGGCCAAAAACTAAAGGTGGGGGACCCCTCTGTCCCTCTTAACACACTCAAGAAACAGGAAAATGTCTTCATTTGAAAAAAGAGTTCAGGATGTCCCATCTTTCTAAAAGACTCTTACTTTGACAAGTTTAATGTAGTCCTGGTTGTCTGTGATGACATCAGGGTAAAGCAGTGCGCTCAGTGAGAGCAGACAGGCCTTGATAAATTGAGACCTCTAGCAGCCCTGGGTAATGGAATCAATGTGCAGCAGTGAGGTGGAACTGCTGGATTTCTCACAAATTGATTGGGTCTGCAGACTACCATGATGAGAAAGACTCCAGGTCTTCTGAAACCGTTTCCACTTCCAAAGAACTTTTTAAGCTTTTTCTAGTTAGCTCTAAGCCTATCTGCAAACAAGATGAGGTAAACTGAAGCATGCAACGCCAGTGAATCAATCTAGTATTCTGTATACAAGATTGTCTCCACCACCACCATTGTGCAGTGCCTAAGATGAGAAATGGACATTCTGGAGGTCCCACCGTAGTAGACTGAAGAACCTGGTGCCTGAGTACTCACTGATTAGGATAGAAGTTTCACGCAATGGAGTGGACAGCAGAGTAGTGAGGGGGACAGGGGATGATTTCTCTCTTACACACCAAGTGTATTGAAGAGCCAATGGTCTTTAAAAACAGAATGCACCTGTAAATTCTCACTTCCACAATTCAGTAATGATAGAAAAATGTTTCAAGGATTTTGTAACAATGACTTTTGTTTGGGCACTAAGATTTAGCAGGGGTCAGAGGAGAAAGAGTTTTCACTTTTAATTTTATTAACTTCCACTTATTTCGAGGTTTTTATAATGGTTCTGTAGTTCTTTGGTCATTTAAAACTTTATAAAACTAGTTTAGTTTTTATTATCAAAGTAAGTTCTAAGATCAGAAATCTGTCTCCTTCTCAGGATAAAACTTCATTAGAACATTCATTGGCCTGGAACTGTATCTCCCTCAGGGCCCCATGCAGTCATTGTACTTTGGAAATGCTTTTAAAATGCTAAAATGATTAAAACGAGTAGTTAAAGTAAAAGGTCTGATGTATCCTCTTTTCTCACTTTTGAAGTATTTGTGAACATTGTGAACTCTTACTCTGACCATCGGGGGTTTACAACTCAACATAACTCCAGAGTTGAACAGTAATCCAGATAGAATAAGAATCCAAAGAATAAAATATGCATGAGTAGACTTTTACTTCTGGCCATGAGGCAGGGAAGGGGACCAGATTAACCTTCCTGCCTGGAACAACTACAAAACTGGACAAAATATATGAAACAATGGTTTTCTTTTTTTTTTTTTTTTTTTTTTTTTTTTTTTTTTTTT